>NC_045789.1:92806485-93106485 GCF_009873245.2 Balaenoptera musculus | reverse complement strand
ATTGGCCGGGGCCAGGAGGGAGAGGACTTTCCTTACATGAATGATTCTCAAAGTACTGTGTACTAGCAATACCACATCATATGACAAATTGCTAGGAATGAAAATTCTCTGGCCCCGACCCCAACCTGAATCAGAACACCTAGGGGAGGGACCCGGCAAGCTGTGTTTTAGCAAGCCCTCCTGGTGATTGTGATGTTTGCCAAAGGTTGAGAACCACGGCCTTATATCATAACTGCAACTAAAACTAGATGATCTGTGTTGACCAGGTTTCATTCTTGGTATGTGACAGAGAGCTTTCAAAATGTAGAAAACTCCTTTCTCTTTCCACAAAAATAGGCTGGAGTAGACTCAAAAATTCTGTTTTGAAAATTAAAACAGACTCCTTTTTCTCCTTGCATTTCTGGTCTAATAATTCTCATTATTCCTGAGGTACTCAATGACTCTAATTAAATAAGGTTACACACATGGGAAGAATAAGCATCTTATGAGGGTACAGTTTTCCTGAATACTACTCTTCTATGCGTTCATGACACAAATTTATCTATATGATAGTGTACATACCTGGGACCAGCAACATGATTTGCTGAGTCAGGAGTTTTAACTGTAGGCTCTGAGTGTGATGATGGCTCCAAGTTTGAAATCTTCAGCTTACCCAGAGAATTTCATTTAGACCTGCCATGGGCATTTCAGACTTGGCAGGAGTGAAAGGTCATTCCTTTTCTTTCCCCTCAAACTACCCTCCATTTCCTGAATTCTCAGCCTTGGTGAATAGCTCTGGGACGGCGACTACATCTATCTGTTTTATTAGTGTTGTGACCTTGGACAACCGACCTTTCTACATTTTCCTGTAACATGGAGGAAGTCCCAATTCCCATGGGTAAATTTTGGAGATTGGGAGGAAACATATGCCTGATAAATTGTATTTATTATCCCAAACTCGCCACCTCCTTAACATCCTCTTAGTGACCAAATCACTAGGCAGCACTTCCATAAACACCTTTCAAGTAATATTGCTTTCCTTTCAACAAATCACTACCGCTAGCAAAGACCATCTTCAGTTATTTTGGGGATGACATGGTTTCTTGTTTGTTCTTCCCACCTCTCTTTGGCTCACCTCTTGGAGCTGCCACTTATGGTTTTTCAGGGTCTAGAATGCACAAGGCACCCATCTAAGGGGGACCATTCCGAGGTCACTGAGACCTCTCTTTCACACATACTCATACTCACCCACATACACACTCTCACATAGCCACACGCACACCACACACACTGATGTAGACATTCAAACACACACACATGTACACACATGAACTCAGAGATCACCTGCCACACACACCCACTCACACTCATTCACATTCACACACACATTTGTATACTCATTATGAAAAAAAGAGCAAAGCATTTTTTTCAGCAGAATATTCATTTCTGTGACTGTATTGAGAAAGTAACACTTTTCTGTAATCCACATGGAGGTGTCATAAGGGAGTCTCTGCTGTCCTCTCTCATATTTTCTTCAAGAGCTTCCAGAATGATTCTGTAAGATGCCCCCCAACCCCTTCAGGTTCCCTGGACCATCTCCCACGGCACTTTATGCCGTCTCAGACATGCATCGTTGTTTATTGTCCTGACACTCACCTGAGGTTGAAAAATCCTGTGAGACTGTCATTGGTACCCAACCTTGTACCTGACCAAAAGGAGATGTGTAACAAATTATTTTTTCATCCACCAATGGGCAGTGAATGTTGTTTGGGGGCCATTTTCCATATATATGGATTCAGTCACAGAAATATTGTAAGGGTTTCTTAACTTGCCCGTCTTTTTCTTAAATTGCCTGGTGATTACATATTTACTTATTTTAATTATGAGGAAGAACTTGATAAAACATACCTAACCACTTCTTAGGTTTCATTAATAACTATCCTGTGTCATGCATTTTTAGCAAAAACAGAAATTCCAGTTCTCAATCACTGTTCTCAGCGCTCTGTTCCTTTGAGTGGGCTAAAGGGTTCTGGCTGTCTTGTTCTTAAGCCACATTTAGAGTCTTTTAATATCTAACACCTTTGGGGAACTGTTTATATGTACCACCCACTATGCCAGATATTTTTGAAGCCTAATTTAATTTAGTCTTCAAACCAGTTCTGGGGATGAGGTGATTCTTATTCCCATCCTACACATGGGGGAAATACATTTTGAGAGGAATTTGCTTGATGTCAAAGGGCGCATAAAGGGCAGAGCTTGGCCTCAAACTCGGGTTTATCTGCTTTCAGAGTTTGTGATTTTTATAATGATTACTGGACATTCTTTTTAGACCTCATTAAATTTTATAAAAATTAGAGTGGAAAAGGAACCCAAAGAGGAAAGGGTGAAATACAGTTTAATATAACTATTTTTTAGACTTCTAAAGAAATTATTTTTATTACCTATAAAATACACAAATATATTTGTATTTATATATGAATTCTCTAACTTCCAAAGTTAACATTGTTCTATTTGTAAGTGTAAATGGTCTTTGCTAATTTTTATATTTTACTCTGTCCTATAGCATGGATCCTGCTAAATTTTGACTTTCACACTGGGGAAAAATACTTTCCACTTTTATGATCCTTGCTGGTATATTTGCTCTCTCAATTTTACACATCTGCAAATACTGGATAGGGTAAAACAAACCATAGACAAGGAGACATTTAAGGCCATTCACAGATTCAAGCATTATAATACCAAAATTGAAGGCAAGCATATTGATGTTGAGTAATATTTATCTCTAGAGTTTGAAAAGATCTCTTAGATTATATCTCTTTTATTATGAAACACCATTTTGTCTTAAATGTGTCTACAATGGGATAAATATTTTATAAACCTAAAAGAGAAGACAAGTGGCCTTTAAAGAAACCACCAGAGATGGATGGATGTATTGTAGGAGTGTGTTTACATTATACAAATATTATTTTCCCCCATTGCCTACTCAGTTCCTTGTAAGTAATAGGTGTTGGATGCTAAATGTCATTATTTTATATGTTAAGCAGCATTTCTAATCTCAAGTCAGTTCTTTCAACTAACACATCTGTCTTTGACCTCTCTCCTGGTGGCATTTTAGAGTTGCTAGGGAATTTATAATCAAAATTAGTTTGACAGCTTTCTGAAAGATAGAACCAAATGTTCCTTGCTGGAAGAAAAACATCAACTTATTCTGCCTTTATTATCACACTCAAGAAAACTTTATTATCACACTCAAGAAACTTTTTGCCGTTGAGTTTAACTCTGTTGTTGACTTCTATTGGATCAGCTCTCCTGGATTTCAAGTTGCCAGTATGTGTAACATGAACCCCAATGTTTGAAATGCCTAACGCATTAATGTATGCAGTGTTTCATAAATAGTCTGTTCCATTTCTTTGAAGGAAAGTTTTAAAGTGCTTGACTTTTCAAATATAAGTTTAATGATAACCAGTATTAAAGTCTTGGTGTCATTCATTCTAAAATCTTGTCTATCCTTTAAAATAGGTAATATGTGTGTACGTGTAATACACATGGGTATATGTGTGTGAGTATAATAAAGTTAGCTCTGACAGAATTCCTTACAGCTTCCTTTAACAGTAATTTACTCATTTGACAAATATGTATTGAATTCTTTCGGTGTGCTAGGTTTGATTCTAAGAGCCACAGCTATGAAACTAACCAAGGGTGACCCCATTCAGTTCCTCCAGGGGCTCAAAATCTACTGGGAGAAACAAGCATTTGAATAGCAATTTATAAAACCGTATAGTAAATGTTCCTCTGGAGTAACACATAGAAAACGCACAGCCCATTCCAGGAAAGGTTATGAGATAAGGAATGATCGGCTAGAACCATCTGGGGCAAGAGGGTTTTTGGCAGGGGAAACAGTGAGCAGCGAGTAGAAGAAAGAAGCATTAGCGAAACCTGGCAGAGTTTGTCTCCTCTACGAGAAGCGGTAGATATGGTGGTTAAACTTGTGCACTCTGAGGTAAGCCGCCTCAGTTTGGATCTTGGCTCTGATACTTATGGAATGTGGGTTGTTAACATCACTTCTGTGTGTCTCAGCTTCCCCATTTTAAAAGTGGGTTTTAGAATAATACCTACCTTGTGACGGTACAGTGGGGATTATATGTAGTGATATAGCCAGGGTGCTTAGAGTAATGGGCAGCAAGTACTTGGAAAGTGCTTCTATTGGTTTGTTAGGGCTGAGTATCAGAGTACCACAAACTGAGTGGGTTAAACAAGGGAAATCTATTACCTCACATTTCTGGAGACCAGAAGTCCGAGACCAAGGTGCCTGCAGAGTTGGTTCTTTCTGGGGACTGTGAGAGAAGGATCTGTTCCTGGCCTCTCTCCTTGGCTTATAGATGGCCAGTCTTCTCCCTGAATCTCTTCGTGTATTGTCTTCCCTCTATGCGTGTCTCTGTGTCCAGATTTCCCCTTTGTACAAGGACACTAGTCATATTGGATTAGGGCCCACCCTAATGACCTCATCTTAACTAATTACATCTATGACAACCCTATTTCCAAATAAGGTCACATTCTGAAGTACTGAGCGTTAGACTTCAACAAATGAATTGGAGTAGGGCACAATTCAACTCGTAACAGTGCCCAGTTTTTAAAAAGTGCTCATGTTTTCTTGCATAAAAGGTAAATGTTTGGACAAGACAGGTGAGACGAAGGAGGAAATTTGAATGGAAGCAGCTGCCCCTTTGGACGGTAACAATCATTGCCCAGCACTGCAAAGGTCTGTTCTGGCATACTTTTGATACTTATGAGAAACATGCCAATGTCCATGTTTTCATTCTGTGCTAGTTAATTTTTTCACTTCTTAAATTGAAGCTAAATTTCTACTTTTGGTTGCCTCTCACTGAAAATCATAGTTATATATTTCTGAGCTATGATAGAACTTAGAGATCAACAATTCCAGCCATCTCACTTGGAGAGGAGAGGTACAGGAAAGTGGCTAAAGAGACCTTTATTACCACCCTTATGGCCCTGACTATCTTTCCCTCTGGCCACTAAGCCCCTTGAGGTAAGAGGACATCAGTGGCACATACCTTACTTGTGCCTCACAGGCACTCAGTTGCCTTCAGCAACATTTACTTTCCTAACTTGCTTATAATCTGTGTGAAGAGAAAAATTGCTTACAGAAGAAATGGGTAAAATTGTGCTTTAATCTGCTGCTTTCAGTTTTACCCTAACTACTCATTATAATTGGACTTTTTATCTGCGTTGCCATTTCTCTGTTCTTTAGCACTGAAATAGCCTCTTCTTAAGCAGTTCAGTCCTTTTTCTTACCTAAGAGTCAGTCATTTCCTGCTGCCCCTCCAGCTGATAAATGGAGTCTTTGCTAACTGAGAATCCTCTCCCATCCCTATGGCTCCCTTCCTGCCCTACCTTCCACTGTTTCATTCTTTACTCTTTCTCCCTCTCTCCTCTCTCCCTTTCCTTCCCTTTCTTCCCCTCCCCCTTGTCCTTTGCATCTCCATCCCTTATTTTCCTGTTCCTTCTACAGACAGTAAATAGGAAGCGTAACTTCAATTGTTACTGAATCTTCATATATTAGTACCTTGGAAGATACTATTTATGGTTTCCTAGCTGTGACAGTATAAACTCAGAGTTTATGTTCACTCCATACATTGATCACTTTTCTGCCAACTCTAAAAATCCTAAGTGTCAGTAAGCCACAGAGTTGAAATCTGCTAACATTTCAGACATCAATATGGTGTTGTCAAATGTGAGATTTAGCATTTTTTTTTATTGCTCTTTTTTTTCTCTTACAGCATCATTGATGTTCTAGTTAGGGAGAATGGAGTGATGAAAAATGGAGAAACAGTTGTTACAGGGCTAATGTGTATGTGTATAAGTGGATATTAAACAATTAGTTATAATTAGTGTGATTTCTAAAAATTTTAGCTTGGGTGGCTGGCATTTTTATTTTTTTAACATCTTCATTAGAGTATAGTTGCTTTACATTGTTGTGTTAGTTTCTTCTGTATAACAAAGTGAATCAGCTATACATATACATATATCCCCATATCCCCTCCCCCTTGCATCTCCCTCCCACCATCCCGATCCCACCCCTCTAGGTGGTCACAAAGCACCGAGCTGATCTCCCTGTGCTATGCGGCTGCTTCCCACTAGCTATCTATTTTACATTTGCTGGTGTATATATGTCCATGCCACTCTCTCACTTCATTCCAGCTTACCCTTCCCCCTCCCCGTGTCCTCAAATACATTCTCTACATCTGCATCTTTATTCCTGTCCTGCCCCTAGGTTCCTCAGAACCTTTTCTTTCTTTTTTTTTTTTTTAAGATTCCATATATATGTGTTAGCATGTAGTATTTGTTTTTCTCCTTCTAACTTACTTCACTCTGTATGATAGACTCTAGGTCCATCCACCTCACTACAGATAACTCAATTTTGTTTCTTTTTGTGGCAGAGTAATATTCCATTGTATATATGTGCCATTTATCCATTCATCTGTCGATGGACATTAGGTTGCTTCTATGTCCTGGCTATTGTAAATAGAGTTGCAGTGAACATAGTGGTACATAACTCTTTTTGAATTATGGTTTTCTCAGGGTATATGCCCAGTAGTGGGATTGCTGGGTTGTATGGTAGTCCTATTTTTAGTTTTTTAAGGAAACTCCATACTGTTCTCCATAGTGGTTGATTGTATCAATTTACAATCCCACCAACAGTGCAAGAGGGTTCCCTTTTCTCCACACCCTCTCCAGTATTTATTGTTGGTAGACTTTATGATGACGGCCATTCTGACTGGTGTGGGGTAATACCTCATTGTAGTTTTGATTTGCATTTCTCTAATGATTAGTGATGTTGAGCATCCTTTCATGTGTTTGTTGGCAATCTGTATATCTTCTTTGGAGAAATGTCTATGTAGGTTTTCTGCCCATTTTTGTATTGGGCTGTTTTTTTTTTTGCTATTGAGCTGCATGAGCTGCTTGTAAACTTTGGAGATTAATCCTTTGTCAGTTGCTTCGTTTGCAAATATTATCTCCCATTCTGAGGTTTGTCTTTTCATCTTGTTTATGGTTTCCTTTGCTGTGTAAAAGCTTTTAAGTTTCATTAGATCCCATTTGTTTACTTTTGTTTTTATTTCCATTTCTCTAGGAGGTGGGTCAGAAAGGATCTTGCTGTGATTTATGTCAAAGAGTGTTTCACCTATGTTTTCCTCTAAGAGTTTTATAGTGTCTGGCCTTACATTTAGGTCTTTAATCCATTTTGAGTTTATTTTTGTGTATGGTGTTGGGGAGTGTTCTAATTTCTTTCTTTTACATGTAGCTGTCTAGTTTTCCCAGCATAACTTATTGAAAATGCTATCTTTTCTCCATTGTATATTCTTGCCTCCTTTATCAAAGATAAGGTGACCATATGTGTGTGGGTTTATCTCTGGGCTTTCTATCCTGTTCCATTGATCTATATTTCTGTTGTGCCAGTACCATACTGGCTTGATTACTATAGCTTTGTAGTATAGTCTGAAGTCTGGGAGCCTGATTCCTCCAGCTCGGTTTTTCTTTCTCAAGATTGCTTTGGCTATTCGGGGTCTTTTGTGTTGCCCTACAAATTGTAAAATTTTTTGTTCTAGTTCTTTGAAAAATGCCATTGGTAATTTGATATGGATTGCACTGAATCTGTAGATTGCTTTGGGTAGGATACTCATTTTCACAATGTTGATTCTTCCAATCCAAGAACATGGTATATCTCTTCATGTGTTTGTATCATCTTTAATTTCTTTCATCAGTGTCTTATAGTTTTCTGCATACAGGTCTTTTGTCTCCTTAGGTAGGTTTATTCCTAGGTATTTTATTCTTTTTGTTGCAATGGTAAATGGGAGTGTTTCCTTAATTTCACTTTCAGATTTTTCATCATTAGTGTATAGGAATGCAAGAGATTTCTGTGCATTAATTTTGTATCCTGTTACTTTATCAAATTCATTGATTAGCCCTAGTTTTCTGGTAGCATCTTTAGGATTCTCTATGTATAGTATCATGTCATCTGAAAACAGTGACAGCTTTCCTTCTTCTTTGCAGATTTGTATTCCTTTTATTTCTTTTTCTTCTCTGATTGCTGTGGCTAAAACCTCCAAAACTATGTTGAATAATAGTGGTGAGAGTGGGCAACCTTGTATTGTTCCTGATCTTAGTGAAAATGGTTTCAGTTTTTCACTGTTGAGAATGATGTTGGCTGTGGGTTTGTCATATATGGTCTTTATTATGATGAGGTAAGTTCCTTCTATGCGTACTTTCTGGAGGGTTTTTATCATAAATGGGTGTTGAATTTTGTCAAAAGCTTTTTCTGCATCTATTGAGATGATCATATGGTTTTTCTCCTCCAGTTTGTTAATATGGTGTATGACATTGATTGATTTGCATATATTGAAAAATCCTTGCATTCCTGGGATAAACCCCACTTGATCATGGTGTATGATCCTTTTAATGTGCTGTTAGATTCTGTTTGCTTGTATTTTGTTGAGGATTTTTGCATCTATGTTGATCAGTGGTATTGGCCTGTAGTTTTCTTTTTTGGTGACATCTTTATCTAGGTTTGGTATCCAGGTGATGGGGGCCTCGTAAAATGAGTTTGGGAGTGTTCCTCCCTCTGCTATATTTTGGAAGAGTTTGAGAAGGATAGGTGTTAGCTCTTCTCTAAATGTTTGATAGAATTCGACTGTGAAGCCATCTGATCCTGGGCTTTTGTTTGCTGGAAGATTTTTAATCACAGTCTTAATTTCAGTGCTTGTGATTGGTCTGTTTAAATTTTCTATTTCTTTCTGGTTCAGTCTCGGAAGGTTGTGCTTCTGTAAGAATTTGTCCATTTCTTCCAGGTTGTGCATTTTATTGGCATAGAGTTGCTTGTAGTAATCTCTCATGATCCTTTGTATTTCTGCTGTGTCAGTTGTTACTTCTCCTTTTTCATTTCTAATTCTGTTGATTTGAGTCTTCTCCCTTTTTTTCTTGATGAGTCTGGCTAATGGTTTTTCAATTTTGTTTATCTTCTCAAAGAACCAGCTTGTAGTTTCATTGATCTTTGCTGTTGTTTCCTTCATTTCTTTTTCATTTATTTCTGATCTGATCATTATGATTTCTTTCCTTCTGCCAGCTTTGGGGTTTTTTTGTTCTTCTTTCTCTAATTGATTTAGGTGTAAGGTTAGGTTGTTTATTTGAGAAGTTTCTTGTTTCTTGAGGTAGGATTGTATTGCTATAAACTTCCCCCTTAGAACTGCTTTTGCTGCAGCCCATAGTTTTGGGTCGTGGTGTTTTCATTGTCATCTGTTTCTAAGTATTTTTTGATTTCCTCTTTGATTTCTTTAGTGATCTCTTGGTTATTTAGTAGCGTATTGTTTACCCTCCATGTGTTTGTATTTTTTACAGTTTTTTTTCCTGTAATTGATATCTAACCTCATAGCGTTGTGGTCGGAAAAGATACATGATACGATTTCAATTTTCTTATATTTATCAAGTCTTGTTTTGTGACCCAAGATATGATCTATCCTGGAGAATGTTCCATGAGCACTTGAGAAGAAAGTGTATTCTGTTGTTTTTGGATGGAATGTCCTATAAATATCAATTAAGTCCATCTTGTTTAATGTATCATTTAAAGCTTATGTTTCCTTATTTATTTTCATTTTGGCTGATCTGTCCATTGGTGAAAGCGGGGTGTTAAAGTCCCCTGCTATTATTTTGTTACTGTCAATTTCCCCTTTTATGGCTATTAGCATTTGCCTCATGTATTGAGATGCTCCTATGTTGGGTGCATAAATAGTTACAATTGTTATACCTTCTTCTTGGATTCATCCCTTGATCATTATGTAGTGTCCTTTTTTGTCTCTTGTAATAGTCTTTATTTTAAAGTCTATTTTGTCTGATATGAGAATTGCTACTCCAGCTTTCTTTTGATTTCCATTTGCATGGAATATCTTTTTCCATCCCCTCACTTTCAGTCTGGATGTGTCCCTAGGTCTGAAGTGGGTCTCTTGTAGACAGCATATATAGGAGTCTTGTTTTTGTATCCATTCATCCAGTCTGTGTCTTTTGGTTGGAGCATTTAATCTGTTTACATTTAAGTTAACTATTAATATGTATGTTCCTATTACCGTTTTCTTAATTATTTTGGGTTTGTTTTCATAGGTCTTTTCCTTCTCTTGTGTTTCCTGCCTAGAGGCCTTCCTTTAGCATTTGTTGTAAAGCTGGTTTGGTGGTTCTGAATTCTCTTAGCTTTTGCTTGTCTGTAAAGGTTTTAATTTCTCCATCGAATCTGAATGAGATCCTTGCTGGGTAGAGTAATCTTGGTTACAGGTTTTTCCTCTCATCTCTTTAAATATGTCCTGCCACTCCTTTTTGTCTTGCAGAGTTTCTGCTGAAAGGTCAGCTGTTATCCTTATGCGGATTCCCTTGTATGTTATTTGTTGCTTTTCCCTTGCTGCTTTTAATATTTTTTCTTTGTATTTAATTTTTGATACTTTGATTAATATGTGTCTTGGCATGTTTCTCCTTGGATTTATCCTGTATGAGACTCTTTGTGCTTCCTGGACTTGACTGACTATTTCCTTTCCCTTATTAGAGAAGCTTTCAACTGTAATTTCTTCAAATATTTTCTCAGTCCCTTTCTTTTTCTCTTCTTCTTCTGGGACACCTATAATTCGAACGTTGTTGTGTTTAATGTTGTCCCAGAGGTCTCTAAGACTGTTCTCAATTATTTTCATTCTTTTTTCTTTATTCTGCTCTGCGGTATTTATTTCCACTATTTTATCTTCCAGGTCACTTATCCGTTCTTCTGCCTCAATTATTCTGCTATTGATTCCTTCTAGAGAATTGTTAATTTCATTTCTTGTGTTTTTCATCATTGTTTGTTTGTTTTTCAGTTCTTTGAAGTCCTTGTTAAACATTTCTTGTGTTTTCTCCATTCTATTTCCAAGAGTTTGGATCATCTTTACTATCATTACTTTGAATTCTTTCTCAGGTAGACTGCCTATTTCCTCTTCATTTGTTTGGTCTGGTGGGTTTTTACCTTGCTCCTTCATCTGCTGCATATTTCTCTGTCTTCTCACTTTGCTTAACTTACTGTGTTTTGGGTCTCCTTTTCACAAGCTTCAGGTTCGTAGTTCCTGTTGTTTTTGGTGTCTGACCCCAGTAGGTAAGGTTGGTTCAGTGGGTTTTGTAGGCTTCCTGGTGGAGGGGACTGGTGCCTGTGTTCTGGTGGATGAGACTGGATCTTGTCTTTCTGGTGAGCAGGACCGTGTCCAGTAGTGTGTTTTGGGGTGTCTGTGACCTTATTATGATTTTAGGCATCCTTTCTGCTAATGGGTGGGGTTGTGTTCCTGTCTGGCTAGTTGTTTGGCATGGGGTGTCCAGCAGTGGAGGCTGCTGGTCCTTGAGTGGAGCTGGGTCTTAGCGTTGAGTTGGAGATCTCTGGGAGAGCTCTCACCAATTGATATTACGTGGGGCCGGAAGGTCTCTGGTGGTCCAATGTCCTGAACTCGGCTCTCCCACCTCAGAGGCTGAGGCCTCACATCTGGCTGGATCACCACGGTTCTGTCAGTCACACGGCATTTCCTTGCAAACCAGAAGGGAAGATCCTTGAGGACAGGGAATATCCTTGTTTCTCTAGTGCCTATTACAATGCCCGGTCCAGCGCAGAAACTCAGTGTGTAATCAGGAAGAACAAATCTGACTCCATACTGGATCAGTTTCTTTTACTTTAACCTTTGTATTCGATTGCTTCTGCTTAGCCACACTAGCTCAGGCGGCATAAAACCGAGCAAGACCCTGTCAGAAATAGCATTTTTATGTTGCTTATCATGTTTTTTCCGTTCAGATTTTAGGTGGATTAATAGTAGAACACACATCCAGGCATTGTATAATTGTTGAAGCAAGAGTGGCATCATCAGTTCTTTAGAAGAGATTTGTTCTTCAAGTTCTGCTGCCTCACATTGTATGTGATGGTAGAGAACATCCAAAAGATTGATGAACAACTAAACTATGCAGATTCTATGACAAATCAACGTGTACAGCTTTGCCTAAAATTTTTTAACAGTTTTCTTTTTCCTGGTATATAGAGACCTGAAAATATATTTATACTTTAAGAATATTTTATATGGTGATTCAATTTATTTTTCATATTCTTAATGACCTGGTCATTACAATTACAATAACATCTGCATATTAACCCTGAAAAGGGTCTAATTTTAGAGTTTCATTTTATACTTTGTAGATTTCTGAGGAAGAAATATGACATTGACAAGGATTAAAAGGTCAGATATGTTGTTTTTTTGTATTCTGTATCACTGTTTCCAACTTCAAGGTCTCAGGGTCCCTATAAACTGTTAGAACTTATTGAGGACCACAAAGAGCTTATGATTACGTGGAATATATATTTATATATATATATACACACACACACATACATATAATATAAATTAATATAGAAAATGTTAAGAGGTTTATTTTGTAAATTATTTAAAAAATAATAAACCCATTACGTATTAACATAAATAACATTTATTTATAAAAGAACGTATTTTTGAAAACAAAAAATAGTGAGAAGAACATCATTGTTTTACATTTTTGTAAATCTCTTTAGTGCCTGGCTTATTAGAAGACACATGGATTCTTCTATCTACTTCTGTATTCAAACTGTGGTGATATCAGACAACAGGTATCCTCACGGAAACTCCACTGTACACTCAAGAAAGATTGAGAATGAAAAAGCTAAGAATTCTTAGTATTTTTATGACAATAGTTTTGACCTCAAGAGACCCACTGAGAAGTATCTCAGTGACCCCCAGAGGTCCCTGGAATGCTCTTTGAGAACTACTATTCTACGATTTTTTAATGCGAGATAATTTTGTTGTAGGAAGTGTGCCTCCAAAGTTTGGAATTTTGGTGTATCATTCAATTTTCAAAATTTTCATTTGATTTTTAACGTTGAAGATCTCTTGCCTGTGCATCAGGTGTTTCTACTGCCTGTGTTTATGACAGTTAAAAACATGAGTTTGGAGAAACTCTCCAAATAATTTTCTTCCCTTTTAGCCAATTTAAGAGATCTTATATGTTTATAAATTTTTATTCCTCACTTGACCATAAGCTCCATAAGGGGAGGGAGTATTCAATACTGTGTCTGATGTACTTGCTTGCTCAAAAAATATATATTAAATACCTGAATAAAGAAAAAAAGATAGGAAGGAACAAAAGAACATATTAACAAACCTTGAATAAAATGCCAAGTCTTTGCGTGAGGAAATTAGTTCTTCAAATGTCTAGATCATTCCCAAATGGAAAAAAAAAGTAATCAAAATTTAATTTACAGTGCGTATATGAATACTTTATAGTTTCTCAGATAAAATATGAAGAAGTCCGCTGAAAGTGAATGTGTCTATTCAGAAATTTTAAACGGAGTGAAGAAAACCTCTAACAATGTACAAGTGTATGTACTTGCCTAAAAGGATGGAAATATTTACTGCTATATGTATTAAGCAAGAGGTATTAGTAGTGTTATAAACTAATCATGAGCCCTATTCTCCTATCAGGCAGAGTTGTAAGAAGGGATCCATAAAAAGGGATCCATTGCACATAGCATTCTGATCATAAACTGCTTATTCAGCCTCTCTGAACTTATATGTCCTCCCACAGAAGAATGATCTAACAGTGGGAACACTTTAAATGTAACAGCTGCTTGTGAGGTAGTGAGTTCCTCACTACTGAGGGTTTCAAGTCCAAGAAGGAAGACCAGACGTTCAGCACATTGCTGACAGCAGGTAGGGATCCATGCAAGCTTGATTGCTTCAATGTCTGCAGACACCATTTCTCCCCTTTGAGAACAATAGCCAAGGTATCTGCATTCTACATCAGAGAATAAATGAATTGGGAGCAGAAACCAATCCATGGCCACTAAGGCCCTCGAGGTGAACCTTAGATTGAGAGCAAAGGAAAACAGTGTGTCAGACAAATGAAATCAGTGTGTGATTTTCATGTTTTTTCAAGTTTTATAGAATGAGGTGACACTAAAGGCTGTGCTTGTGTGTGTGAGGCAAGGAGGATATGGGAAATCTCTGTACTTTCTGTCCAGTTTTGCTGTGAACCTAAAACTGTTCTAAAGTCTATTAAAAAAAAAAAAAAATGAAAAGCTCTCCACCAGACAAAATCAGACAAAAAACTCCAAAGCCAGATGTCTTCACTGGCAAATTCTACCAACCTTTATTGAAGAAATAATGTCAAGTCTACATAGACCTTTCCAGAAAATAGTAAAGGAGAGACTTTTTCCCAAAACATTGAGAACAATAGCCAGATATGATAATGTGATAGTAAAAATGATATGATAATAAAATCAAGACAATTCCATTAAAAAAAAAACTGGAATCCAATATCACTCATGAACATATATGCAAAATTCCTTTTCAAAAAATTTAATTAATATAGTGATAAATAAAAAGGAATACATTATGACCAAGTGGGTTTTATCCCAGGAATGCAAGGTTGCTTTAAATTTTGAAAAATCAGTCATTGCAATTTGACCTATTAACAGATCTTTTAAAAAGAGAAAACAACATTTAGCACTCATTCATGATGAAAACTCTTGGCAAACTAGAAATAGAAGGGAACTTCTGCAAACTGATAAAGGGCATCATTGAAAACCCTTATAGTTAACATCCTCCAAATATGGTAAAATACTTTTCCTCTCAGTTCAGGAGCAAAGCAAGTATGTCCACTCTGACCAATCCTACTTGACATTGTATAGAATATGTTAGCCAGTCCAAGAAGTCTAAAGAAAAATTATACAGCTTTATAAGGAAGAAGTGGAACTCTCTAACATCACGGTTTTTTGTAGAAAATCTTGAGGAATCATCAAAAAACCCACCCTGGCAAATATTCAGTGTAGCTTTTGAAATAATAGTCAAACAGCAGAAAAGAACTCATTGTTTATCAGCCATTACTGTGGTTTAACAAGCATAGTGGTGTCTGTAGACAATGGAATACTACTACTCAGCAGTGAAAAAGGACTGAGCTATTGGTACCTATAACAACTCTCAAAAGCCTTATGCCAAGTGAAATAAGCTAGACCTAAAAGACTCCATGCTGCGATATAATTTATATGATATTCTAGGAGAGGCAAAATTATAGTAAATAGAAATAGAACAGTGGTTGCCAGTGGTCAAGGGCCCAGGGAGGCATTGACAGCAAAAGGTGATGAGGGAACTTTTTGGAGTGACAGAATAATTCTGTATCATGATGGGTTTAATGGTTACAGGACTGCATACATTTGTTAAAACTATTTGAATTTTATATTTAAAATCAATTTTATTTCTCATAAATTACACTTCTGTAAAGCTGACTAAAAATAAGACATAAGACTCTATCTTCCGATAGCTCTTAATAGTTATACTGACAGAGTGTCACCAGGGATATTTTTCAGTAATTGGTTCAGAGTTGTGGGCTGATAAGTGGATGAAAGCAAACCCCCAAAAAAGAGCTTACTAGTATTTTAGAAAGCAACCATTGAAAGATAATGCTGGAATATAGCCACATAAGGAGATCAGTAAATCCTAGCCAAAAGTTTAAATCTTCCATTATTTAATGAACTTGGACCAAGCTGCGGCACTTGTTAGTAATTATAATGGTGGTGACAAATTTCATATGTATATGCTTTACAGTTTTGAAAGCAGTTTAGAATCCATTGCTGCATTACCTGAAAGATCTTAAGGCCTGAGACATGTTCTGGCCATGAGAGCAAGAAAATATGTTCATGGGTATAAATAGGCATCATCAAAAATTAGAATACTGTTCAGAATGCAAAATAACTTCCCAAGTCTTTACAGCCATTCTGCTCGTCTGTCTGCCTCTGCTGTTCTTACTTTCTGAGGATCTCATTTTGGACCTCCCACATTCCAACTCTCTGAGATAGGATTTGATTTGACTGAGTCATTTTCCAAGATGGTGGATGCCCACCGAGAAGATTTTTTTGTATCAGATCCATTCATTGCCCAGGGTAAGGGGTTGTTTTGAGGACAACAGTTAGCCCCGGTCTGGATGGGTATGATGAAATCATATGGCACCAGCACAATTACGGCACTATATCCATGGCAATTTTTATCAGAAGTAGTTGTGGCCTGACTGGCATTTTAAAATATAAAACCTCTTTAGTATATCGTTTCATCGGATCCCTATGACAGTCATTTTAAACTTTTCTTTTTCCAGATGAGTCTTTTCAGTTCCTTGTCCAGTGAGCAGCTCTTAGTAGGCACTCAGTAAATATTTGTTGAAGGATATTGTGAAGAAATTAACAAATGGATTGATGCAGAGATGAATAAATCAGTGATGTTCATGGAAGTTATATATCTTGGCCAAGGGCACAGGGCCTGGCACACATGAAAGGAAAGCAGTAGAATACAGTGCGCAATTAATTTTGCAGGGTTTGCACTCAGATCTGGACCTTAACTTGCTTAGCCTCAATTTTTTCATGTATGAAATCAAGGTAACGATTGCACTTACCTTTTTCAGGGTCTTAAGAAGCATTAAGTAGGAAAATGTTTGCAGACGCAATAGCACATGCCAGGCACTTAGGAACTACCAATTAAAATTCAGGATCTCTGATTATAATTTCTTTGATTCTTGTCATTCCATCATGCTTGTGAAATAAATGTTCTTTTTGTAGAATAAAGGAACCAAAGGAACACAGTTTTCGTCTTAGTAGAAATAAATCCGTGTAGTTTCTTTATCTTCCTTCTGCAAGTTCTGCTTATTACTGTGTATCTTTTTTGCGTGTCCTTTTGTGAGTTTTTGGTCACAATTAGATAACATATCTTCTCAAATTTAGTAGAATCTAATTTATCTGGAAACTACTCTTCACTTAATTGCAGCTCTTTATAACATGGCCAAAATCGAGGAATTAAAAAAAAGACAAGAACTAACCACAGAGTACTTTGACCTTCCTCCAAATAAATGCCATAATATGTATAATGTATGTATAAGTGTATAAAAGCTCACACATTTGACTCACAGGAGAATAATTTGAAATGTACTCACAGCTCACTGACCCTTTTTTTTTTTTTTTTTTTTTTTTATAAATTTATTTAGTTATTTATTTATTTTTGGCTGTGTTGGGTCTTCGTTTCTGTGCGAGGGCTTTCTCTAGTTGTGGCAAGCGGGGGCCACTCTTCATCACGGTGCGCGGGCCTCTCACTATTGCGGCCTCTCTTGTTGCAGAGCACAGGCTCCAGACGCGCAGGCTCAGTAGTTGTGGCTCACGGGCTTAGTTGCTCCGCGGCATGTGGGATCTTCCCAGACCAGGGCTCGAACCCGTGTCCCCTGCATTGGCAGGCAGATTCTCAACCACTGCGCCACCAGGGAAGCCCTCACTGACCCTTTTTGAATATAATTCTCTTAAGGTGAATTTTCAGATTTTCCCACCCAGAGCTGATTGAAACTAGCCAATTAAAAGAAGGCAAGAAAACTGACAACAGTAGGAATTAATTTTTCACAGGCTGTACTCTTCATTAATCTCAATAATACAAGATATATGACTTCATCTGAGATGTAAATATCATTTATGCTAAACCTATTTCTTTGATAAAGGGTTGTGTTTGTGTTAAGAAACATGTATCTTTACAAAACATCCCAAACATAAATAACTCAGAAAGCATTTCTTCATTAAGCAACATTTGAAGTTTTACAAATTGAATTAAACTTACTGAAATATGGATAATGATGAGCCTGCAATAGAAAAAAACTAGAAATAGAGAGTGCAAACCTCATTTTTCCATTTTTAAACATAGTATCAAAAATCTGTTCTTGAGTTCTCAGACACTGATTTAGCGAGAACTATTTATATGTATCAGACAATCATCTCTCTCTTAACAGATATTGGGATAGGTTGATACCAGGCATAATCTGGAAATGTAAAAATATAAATGTTTAAGAGGATAATCTGGGACTTATCACCAACAAGGACCCAAAATAACAGTGAGATATCAGACTGTGCAAATGATACATCGTGACATCTCTTGTATGTAGACAGTTTGAAGTCCTTTGTTCTAATTGGAGGTACTGAAAAGTAGCATGTGCTGAACATTGAAGCCCATTTAGATAAACCCACAGAGTATGTGGTGGGCTTTTGTTATAGTTTCACCTTCCGAGCCTCTTGCATACTTTTCCTTTGGGGAAAAGAAGTGTCTTGGTGGAGGCAGGGTGTGCCTTTTTTGGTAGTCATCAGTGTTTTCTCATTATTTCCAGCTCTCTGTCCTACAGGATAGAATTTCCTGGCTGCCTTCCGGTAGGATGGGTCCATTTCTACTTCTGGCCAGTCAGGTGTGAGCAGCAGTGAGGGGTCTTCTGAGTCAGATCATCTCGTGGCTGGTGTGAGACTCGCTGGAGCCATTCTTAAACTTTAATTTTTTTGTTTGTTTGTTTCAAGGCCCCTTTACAGTCTTAGAAATTTTTGAGGCTTGTAAAAATTTGGTTTATGTTGATTATATAGCTATGCATTATCTATGTGTTATTTTTATACCTATATATCTATACTTACTGTATTAGAACTTGAAACAGAAATTTTTAAAACGTGTATTAAATCATTTAAAATAGCAAAACAAACCCATTACATATTGTCACAGTATATATTATGTGTACAGATAGTGTATATAATATACACAGTATATATATGTCTATATATAACACATATAGTATATATATACACACTAAAAAGTGGAAAGAGTAGCATTGTTTTACATTTTTGCAAATCTTATTTTTTTGTCTCAAAAGAAGACAGCCTAGATGCTCATATCAGCTTCTGTATTCAACCTGTTGAAATATCGCAGTATCATGTAGCCTCTGGAAAATTCCACTGTATGTTAATTAGTAAGAAAATAAGAGTGCAAAAGGAAAATGCTAGGCACAGCAGACGAAGAGAAGGCAGACGAAATGTGGCAGCATGAGAAGGAATCCATGGGCCATTGCTGGTTCTGAGATTTTAGGGCCCCATCTGCAAGGTCCAGAGAGAGGCCTCTAGGAGCCAAGGTTGACCCCCAGCTGACACAGCAAGGAAGTGAAACCTCAGTCCTAGCACCACATGTAAGTGAATTCTGCCAGCAACCTGAATAAGCCTGCAAGTGCATTCTCCCCTCGTGCCAACAGAATGGAATTCAGCTCTGCTGACACCTTGATTTTGACCCTGAGAGACTTGCAGTTCACCGGACTTAAAAGCTTGTGTGGTCTTAAGTCACCATCGCCCCGCAAATCAATGAATGTAATTTGTCATAGTAACAAACTAAAAAAAGAAAGACCATATGTTCATCTCTATACTCATAGAAGCAGCACTTGACAAAATCTAAAATCCTTTCCTGATAAAATTCTTCATGAAACTAAGAAGTAACGGGAATTTCCTCAAGCTGATACATGGAACCTATGAAAAATCCATGTAGAGCATCATACTTCCTGCCCAAAGACTGAACACAAACATTTCTCAGCTATGATACCAAAAGCACAGTCCTAAAAGTCCAAATTGAAACGTTGGAATTTATTAAAATGTAAAACTTCTGGTCTTTGAATGGCACTGTTAGAGAATGAAAAGACAAGCCACAAACTAGGAGAACATATTTGCAAATCTTACATCTGATAATAAAATTGTATCCAGAAGGTATGAAGAATTCACAAAACTCAAAACTAAGAAAACAAATTACCCAATAAAAGGCAATTTAAAATACATTTAGGTCATTGACAGAAAAAACAGGCTGAAAAGAGAGAAGTGAATTCCTAGACAGAGGAGCAGCATTAAAAATATTATGGAGACATACCTATGGTCACCTAATTTATGACAAAGGAGGCAAGAATATGCAATGGAGAAAAGGCAGTCTCTTCAATAAGTGGTGCTGGGAAAACTGGATAGCTACATGTTAAAGAATGAGATTAAAACACTTCCTAACACCATACACAAAAATAAACTCAAAATGGATTAAAGACCGAAATGCAAGACCTGACACTATAAAACTCTTAGAGGAAAACATAGGCAAAACACTCTTTGACATAAATCGCAGCAAGATCTTTTTTGACCCACCTCCTAGAGTAATGGAAATAAAAACAAAAATAAACAAATGGGACCTAATGAAACTTAAAAGTTTTTGCACAGCAAAGGAGTCGATAAACAAGATGAAAAGATAACCCTCAGAATGGAAGAAGATATTTGCAAATGAAGCAACTGACAAGGGATTAATCTCCAAAATATACAAACAGCTCATGCAGCTCAATATCAACAAAACAAATAATCCAATCAAAAAATGGGAAGAAGACCCATTTAGACCCATAAAGACTTCTATTTAGGCAGAAGACCTAAATAGACATTTGTCCAAAGAAGACATACAGACACCCAAGAGGCACATGAAAAGATGCTCAACATCACTAATTATTAGAGAAATGCACATCAAAACTGCAATGAGGTATCACCTCACACTGGTCAGAATGGCCATCATCAAAAATCAAAATGGCCATCATCAAGCAATAAATGCTGGAGAGGGTGTGAAGAAAAGGGAACCCTCTTACACTGTTGGTGGGATTGTAAATGATACAGCCACTATGGAGAACAGTATGGAGGTTCCTTAAAAAGCTAAAAATAGAACTACCATATGACCCAGCAATCCCACTCCTGGGCATATACCCAGAGGAAACCATAATTCAAAAAGATACATGCACCCCAGTGTTCATTGCAGCACTATTTACAATAGCCAGGACATGTAAGTAACCTAAATGTCCATCAACACAAGGATGGATAAAGAAGATGTGGTACATATATACAATGGAATATTACTCAGCCATAAAAAGGAACAAAAGTGCTCAATTTGCAGAGACGTGGATGGACCTAGAAACTATCATACAGAGTGAAGTAAGTCAAAAAGAGAAAAACAAATATCTTATCAATATAATATTGCTTATATGTGGAATCTAGAAAAATGATACAGATGAAGTTATTTGCAAAGCAGAAATAGAGACACAGAGAATGGACATATGGATACCAGGTGGGGGAGGGGAGGGAATGGGATGAATTGGGAGATTGGGATTGACATATATACACTACTATGTATAAAATAGGTAACTAATGAGAACCTACTGTATAGCACAGGGAGCTCTACTCAGTGCTTCGTGTGACCTAAATGGGAAGGAAATCCAAAAAAGAGAGGATATATGTATATGTATATGTATAGCTGATTCACTTTGCTGTACAGCAGAAACTACCACAACAGTGTAAAGCAACTATACTCCAATAAAAATTAATAAAAAATTTTAAAAAATATTGTGGAGATATGAACAAAATGAGTTCTAAGTAATGTGCTTAGTTTATTATAGCTTGAGCTTTAAAATATCTTTTCTTGTTCTCCTTATCTTTAAAGTTTATGTGTGCATGTATTTGTGTGGTGGGTAGCTATTATTACTTACCTTTAAAGAATATGACAATCAAATGAGATCATTTCTATGAGTGTAATTTATAACTGTAAATTGCCATAAGAGGGGTTATTACCATCATTAATATATTTTAATTATTATGGGGTATTATTATTGTCAATATATTATTATAATTATTATTATTAAAGATGAGTTGCTATATATCATCAAAAGGAAACAAAAAATAGGCAGATAACATCTTAATATTATTATGAAAATCGTTTTGAACTTGCAGATTCCCAGGAATCCCTGGACTCCACTTGATAATCATCATTCTATGACTCCTTTTCTCAGGCATGGCAACTAGATCAAGTGCCTGTCTTCATTTGGGTGAATACAGCATGTAGCAGTGTCCTCAGCTGATGAACAATGGGGATTGTCAAGAGTGTGAGAAATAAAGTGGTTTTTCTTTTAGCCACTGAGATTTTGAGAAGGTTTGGTTGTTATAGCACGATATAGCTCATCCTAATTATTACACTTTCCCAAACCGAAGTGGAAAGGTCCAGATACTTTGTTGAAGCTCTAGCAACCAGAGGAGTGAGCACAAACCTTATTTGCAGCCTATTCAATATTCCTATCTGGTATTTTGAATCTAGAACAGATGTTAAGGAAGAGGTACAGATAAGAGTTTATTCCAGTAGGAAGTTGGCAGAGACCAGTAGCAGCAAAACCACTGGTACCTGCAACCTTGTTCACTCCTCATTGTTCAGCTATTGACAGACACATGGCTGTCTGACTTTGCTTGACAAAACTGAATATCTTCTTCCCTGCTTATGAGCTTGGTTCTCCAGTCTTCCGGTAAATTTCCTCCCTGCTTAAATTACCCAGAGCTCTATTCTTTGCCTATAAGAATACCATCTAGCTTTGCACAGTCAGATAAGTGAGGTTTCGCTCTTTAGGGGTGTCTCCAAACTTCTTTGATCATATTCCACATCAGGAAAAAATGTGAGCTTATAACCCCAATATATCACCCTGCCAGAAACTTAGATCACTTTTATAGACCAGGTAAATCTTGCTTGATCAGAATTCATTATTCCAAAATTTAACCTCACTATTCTAATTAAATACAAAGTCAACTGTCTTTTTTTTTTTTTTAATAGTTTATTTATTTTTGGCTGCGTTGGGTCTTCGTTGGTGTGCACGGGCCTTCTCTAGTTGTGGAGAGTGTGGGCTACTCTTCATTGCGGTGCGCATGCTTACTGTGGTGGCTTCTCTTGTTGCGGAGCATGGGCTCTAGGCTTACGGGCTTCAGTAGTTGTGGCACGCGGGCTCAGTAGTCGTGGCACACGGGCTCACTAGCTCCGCGGCATGTGGGATCTTCCCGGACCAGGGCTCGAACCTGTGTCTCCTGCATTGGCAGGCAAATTCTTAACCACTGTGCCACCAGGGAAGCCCCCCAGCTGTCTTATTGAAATGCAAAATTTTCTAGGTAAGTAATATTTGAAGAAGAAAGCTGCAGTTCATTGAATAATTGGCCCTATTGATCTTATCTTCACCAATAAGCATCTTTAAATATAAAATACTAACGTGGCGTTGGAAAATACTATCACAGAATTTTCCAGGCTGATGCTTTGCCGTGGACTATAGGAAAAATCATACAGAGATAGTATTAGGGTGCAAGCTGTACAGGCTTTGATATCTTCTAACAGAGGGGTTCCAGGGCATGGATTGACTTCCTAAAACCACCTAGCAGGTTGAGTTGAAAAGTATTTTGAAAAATACATCACAAAGTTACTATGGCACTGCAGGCCTACTTTTGCATTGAAGAATGAACTAGTTTAGGTTTTTGTCCTATTCTCCATCTAGAAGTTGTGCCACTTGAATTGACATTTTAAAATTAAAATTTATTAAAATGAAGCGTAGGGCTTCCCTGGTGGCGCAGTGGTTGGGAATCTGCCTGCTAATGCAGGGGACACGGGTTCGCGCCCTGGTCTGGGAAGATCCCACATGCCGCGGAGCAACTAGGCCCGTGAGCCACAACTACTGAGCCTGCGCGTCTGGAGCCTGTGCTCCGCAACAAGAGAGGCCGCGATAGTGAGAGGCCCGCGCACCGCGATGAAGAGTAGCCCCCGCTTGCTGCAACTACAGGAAGCCCTAGCACAGAAACGAAGACCCAACATAGTAATCAATCAATCAATAAATAAATCTTTAAAAAAAAAAAAATGAAGCGTAATTAAAACAACTTTGAAAATATCAGCTTATTTTCAAACTCATAATTCTTGAACATTTTGAAAAAGATCTTTTATGCTTTTAGAAATTACTGAGTTAATTAGACTATTCCTAAAACACCTTAAAACTGTGCTTTTGTTTTTGCTATTTCATTGAAAATTACTGAAACTCATTACTTAAGTATATGCTTACAACAGTACCTGATTGCCTTCAAGCTAATTTTCAAGTGAATTGAAACAAAACCCCACATTCCCAGAATACATAATCTTCCATAATTTTGTTGCCAGAATTGTAATTTTATAGTACCCATAAATAATCCATTTAAGGATGGAAAATACACTGTGCCTCAGGGAGTATCCAGACAAGTTGCTTTTATCACAAATATCTGTTTGGTTCTAAAGGCCAAAAAGCTTTTTTTGTAAAAACTATTAGTTTGCGTTGTTGGTGCAATTTTTTTTTTACATATAAATTAAACCACAGAACTTGTTACAAAAGCGTGCATGTGATTCTCCAGGCTTCTCTTGTTGGTGACAATCTGGTGGTTTTCTGAAGTGCATCAGCCAGAATGCACATAAGCCCTCTCAGAAGCATCATAGTATTCCTGATGCGTGAAATGACTCTTTTGAACAATAGGCAAAGTGTGTCAGATGGAGATGTAACAGGCAGGAAAATACACATGATCAGAGACAACCAAGAGAACTGCTAGTAATTTCATTGCACCAAGTGTTTGTTTAAGTGTGGAAAAAATCTTATTAGGCATAGAAAGTACACTCTTTAGAGGAGCTGACTGCATTGTTCAGCAGATAAATTGCTTTTATGGCCGATGCATTAGACTGAAGCTGGAATTTTTATGAAACAGTTCATTTATTGAAACTACATTGTTGAAAAATCTCAATACTTTAAAGTACATGGTTAAAAATATGTTTCAATGTGATATCTGATTTATCAACTGCCTAGTACTGATGACAGAATATTTGAATCAATGATTAGTGAGTTGGTTATCTCTTTGAATTGTGGGTTTTGCTAACTCCTAAACTGACTCCTGTTGTCAGGAGAGGTTTCTGGATGTGGTTATCTTAAGAGGTAGACTCAGTGAAGACTTCCTGGCATCTTTGTACTCCTTTTCTTTCCATTTGAAGACAACTTAATTCTACTTATAAAAATATTTTCGAAACAGGTTATCATTGACAGCACTAGTGTGCTGACCCCTACAGGAAGAAATAGGGTACTGAATTAAGATAGGAAGGCAAGATCTGTAAGGCAGTGGTCCCCAACCTTTTTGGTGCCAGGGACTGGTTTCATGGAAGACAATTTTTCCATGGCCAGGGGGGTGGGGGTGGGGGATGGTTCAGGTGGTAATGTGAGCGATGGGGAGTGATGGGGAGCGGCAGATGACGCTTCGCTTGCCCACCAGTCACCTCTTGCTGTGCGGCCCGGTTCCTAACAGGCCACGGACTGCCACCAGTCTGCCACCCCCGGGGGTTGGGGACCCCTGCTCTAATGGATACCAGCTATCACCAGTCAGTCCAATGGTTATTATAAACCTGTGTTCTTCAGGTGCAATTGACAGTATGCCAATTGTCAGCATGAGAGATGTTTATATCTAATAATTAAGAAACTTACATAAGTGCTTCCTTGTTCATACTATTTGAATTTCTTCTGATTTCTTCCATTTTGAGAGTCTACTGAGGAAATAGAAGCCTGATTAGATTTCTTGCCTTCTGTCCCCTCAGTATCCTGACCCTTGGGAATGAGTTCTGAGTGGGAAACATTAACCAGATATATGGGTATAGTCATCTTCTGGCAAGTAGAGTGTTGGCATTACAGTAAGTCCCTTACATATGAACGAGTTCTGTTCTGAGAGTGCATTCGTAAGTCCAATTTTGTTCATAAGTACAACGAAGTTAGCCTAGGTACCCGACTAACACAATCGGCTATATAGTATTGTATTATAATAGGTTTATAATACTTTTCGCACAATTAATACATAAAAGCAAACACAAAAAATAAAGAAAACATTTTTAATCTTACAGCACAGTACCTTGAAAAGTACAGTAGTACAGGACAACAGCTGGCATACAGGGGCTGGCATCGAGTGAACAGGCAAGAAGAGTTACTGACTGGAGGAGGGAGAGGAGGTGGGAGATGGTAGAGCTGAAGGATCGTCAGCAATAGGAGACGGAGGGCAAGCTGCAATTTCACTCAGGCCTAACATTGACGGCACAGGTTCTGGTTCCTTGCTGGAACCAGATGCATGTTTGCATCTTTGAAAGTTAGAAACTTGAAGGTTCATGTGTAGGGGACTTACTGTTTTACCTGCAGTTAGCAAGTGTCTTCCCATAAGTTATTTTTCTGCTCTTGTATCTTGAAAATCTTTAAAACCTTGACTATTTGATTTTTCATTACATCTGTACCTTCTTGGTTGATTGAGAGAAGCCCCCTGAACCTACTTCAGGTAACTGGCATGTGTGCATGTGTCCCCAGGAATGTGAAGTAAATGACTGAGCCATTTGAGTTATGAGGTTTCCAGACACTACAGTTTAGGCTTGAGTGCTTTCATCGTGCTGCTCCTCCTTTCATACTTTTCTTTCTGCAAGAGGTTTCTTCATACGAGGATGAAGCTGTCATCATTTTGTATACTTGGAAGGCTTATGCTCATTACTGACGATTCATGGCTTGCCAGGATGAACCAGTATTAACTGTTTTGCCTTGCAAGCCCTGTGCATTACCATTGGCTGTACTGGTGATCACAGGGACTAAGGGCCGCACTCTTTCTTGGGACGGCCAGCAGGGGCGAATCAATCACATCCTGTTGTGCTTGCATCTGTATGCAGATTGCCTTTGCACAGCATGACTTAGTAAAAAATGGTCGGTCATGGTGGTATTATTTTATTATAATTATGATGTTTTTTTTGGTTGCGTTAGCATCAGCCTCAACTGCACAATAAAATAATTCTTGGCAACTGCATAGAAAGTGTGAGACCTGCCGTCACTTGACTCCTTCCGATGGTTTAAAGTCAGGCAGGTGTAAAGGGTTTTCAATAAAAATAAATTTGAAAATACATAACTACTGAGGGAAATAAAACATTGACTATTTTTACAGGATAAACCCCATTTTAAGAAAGCATCTTATTTTATTTTTTTAAGTATGTCTCTCAGTCTTCCCTTAGAAATAACACAACTTTATTTAAAAATTTCCCTAAAAAAATTTGGAATTCTATAAAATCCCTGTTTAGAGTCTTTGTTGGGTTACTATTTCAAACTAACACGGTTTTACCCCCGTGGGTATGTTCTGTAGCATTACATCTCTGCAAGCAACCTACTAATCTTGTCTATTAGATGGGAGTTTTTTAAAGAAGCTGTGTTCCCTTTTAAACAGAAAACTACTGTCCACATATTCTGCTATTCTTCAAATTGTAGGACTACATGGAGAGAGAGATCCAAATCCTACTAAAGTACTTTAGTTTCCATCTTTTTCATGCTCTAGAAATGGAATCCATTAGAAGCCAACAAAGCCCATGTGTATTGCTGTCCCTCCTGTCAGCACACTGCATTTCGATAATTCAGCCAGAAGGCATTTTTATAAAAACAGCCTTCAAGATCTATTCTTGAAAAGGCATTTGTATACTCATTATGCAATTCTGTCATTTGTCAATAGGGAGTTCTGTAAATAAAGCACTGAGGTCTAAACTGTAGTAGCTGATGGCAGTAATCTTGGACAGAGCAATTTCTTTTTCTTTATATATCTTAATAGTTCACAGCCGGTCTTGAAATAATGATCTTAAGGCTTCGTTACTGTTGGTAGCGGCTGGATATTTGAACGGTAAAACCATAATGGCTCAGAGACTTTCTGGTAAAAACTGTTGTATATTATTTCCATAACCACCTGTCCAACTGTCCCGAACATTTTTTACTCTAAGATAAACAATATGGAAATCTATTTACCTTAAATTTATAACCATGCTGTCATTTACATTACATAATTACAATTTCTCTATATCCTGTAAACATTAAACATTTATGAGTGCGTAATTTGCTAGATAACATAATTAAAATGTAATTCCTGAGCTGAGACTTGAAGTACGAATAGAAATTTGTGGGCCCATCCCAGCATAAGGAGACACACACACACACATACACACACACACACACACACAGATTTGGAGGATGGGCAGAACATGGGGAAATGAAACATATTAGTACTTCAGATGGGCTATTTTGGCAGGTGCCTGTAGTGGGCAGTGTTTCTGAAGATAAAGATACATAAGCAGGGACCTGACTAAGGGCCTGGACCAAAAAATTTTAGATTTTATTTTGCAGGGATTAGGGTCCTTTGAGGGATTTTTTCAGGAGATAAGTGATGTGATCCAAATTTGCCTATTAGGCAGAGCATTACAGCAACAGTATAAAGGTAAGCCATTATTTTATTCTGTTGCTTGGCTGGTTTAAATAACCATAGCCTCATTGGTCAGATTGCAAATAAAAATGCATATGTTCCCTTTGTAAATAGCTGCATGCTAGCTCTTGGCATAGAGCATTACATTTTAAAAATTTTAGCCAGTTAACTCCTCTAATACAGACCAAACTTTGTTGAAAATATGAAAGTTAAACCCTGGTTTTATACCTTCCTTAAAACCCAATTATAAAAACTTTTTAGAAGAAAGCTAGCCACAACAAAACCCCATACATTTTAAAGCAATTTATTTTATGATGCTGGAATTTTCAAAACAGCCTAGACAAGAATTGTTTTGATTTTTTAATATTAACCATCATGATATAATTAACTAACATAAGTAAAATAATATTTTTGAAAGATGAATCCTAGCAATGAACTATCTGTAGTAAATATTTAAAAGTACTCCCAAACTGCATTTTATTATTCTTATCCACATGCACACCTTTTAAATAATCTGGCCTAGAACATATAATAATAAAAACAAAAGTGGATCATGACTTTGTTTTGTCTTTAGATCCCTGACCTTGAATATAGTAGGTATTTAATAAATGTCTATTTTATGTATATATTAACAAATACCATGTAGGTCTAATTATGTGCAAGATACTGTTCCCAGCAGTTTTAAAGTTATTAACTAATTTAATTAAAAAATAAATTAATGGATGACTAAAAATTAAGAAGATATCAAAGCTCAAATATTTTTCCCCATTCTTGAGAGATTGAGCACTCTATTGCCATGCTGTATATGGACCCCTCACCTACTTATAAAAGTGGGCAAAGTGTTGTACATTTGGTTCTTTTCACATGCATATCATGTGATCTTCATAACAATCCTGGGCCTGATGTTATTACCAGAGAGGTAAATATAAAAGAAGCAGAGAGGGCTTCCCTGGTGGCGCAGTGGTTGAGAATCTGCCTGCTAATGCAGGGAGCACGGGTTCGAGCCCTGGTCTGGGAGGATCCCACATGCCGCGGAGCGGCTGGGCCCGTGAGCCACAGTTACTGAGCCTGCGTGTCTGGAGCCTGTGCTCCACAACAGGAGAGGCCGCGATAGTGAGAGGCCCGCGCACAGCGATGAAGAGTGGCCCCCACTTGCCGCAGCTGGTGAAGGCCCTCGCGCAGAAACGAGGACCCAACATAGCCATAAATTAAAAATAAATAAATAAATAAAAATTAAAAAAAAAGAAGTTTAAAAAAAAAAAAAAAAGAAGCAGAGATAAGAGAAGGAACTTTTTCCTCTGAAACCTAATCTTTTTATCTTTCTTGTTTTAAAATTTTATTGTGGTAAGAACACAACATAAGATCTACTCTCTTAACAAATTTTTAATTATCCAATACTGTATTGTTAATAATAGATGCAATGTTGTACAGCAGATCTCTAGAACTTAACTCTTGCTGAACTGAAACTTTATGCCTGTTGATTAGTAACTCCCCATGTCCTCCTCCTCCTAGCCCCTGGCAAACACCATTCCACTCTTTGAATCTATGAATTTGACTATTTTAGGTACCTCATATAAGTGGAATCATGTAGTATTCATCTTTCTGTAACTGATGTATTTCACTTAGCATAATGTCTTCCGGGTTCATCCATGTTGCTACAAAAGTCAGGATTTCCTTCTTTTTAAGGCTGAATAATATTCCATCATATATATATATCTCACATTTTCTTTATCCATTCACCTGTCAATTGGCATTCAGGTTGTTTCTACATCTTGGCTATTATGAATAATGCTGAAGTGAACTTGGGAGGGCTAATGGTCCTTTGAGATCCTGATTTCAGTTCTTTTGAATAAATAACCAGAGTGAGATTGATTGCTGGATCATAAAGTAGTTCTGTTTTTAATTTTTGGAGGAACGTCCCTAATGTTTTCCATAGCAACTGCACCATTTTGCATTCTCAGCAACAGTGTACAAGGGTTCTGATTTCTCCACATCCTCCCGAAAACTTGTCTTTGTTTTTTGATAATAGCCATCCTGACAGGTGTAATGTGATATGTCAATGTGGTTTTGATTTGCATTTAACTTGCTGATTAGTGATGATGATCATTTTTTCATATACTTGTTTGCCTTTTGTATGTCTTTTTATGAGAAATGTCTGTTTGATTCCTTAACGCATTGGATTTTAGTTATTTTAATAGGGTTTTTAGTGGTTTTGCTATTGATTTGTAGGAGTTCCTCATATATTTGGGGGATTAACCTCCTGTCACATATATGGTTTGCAAATGTTTTCTCCCATTCCATAAGCTGCCTTTTCATTATGTTCATTGTTTCCTTTGCTGGGTAGACGCTTTTTAGTTTGATGTAGTCCCACTTTAGTTGTTGTTGTTGTTCTTGTTGCCTGTGTTTTTGGTGTCACATTCTTAAAATTATTGCCAAAACCAATGTCATGAAGCCTTTCTCCTATGTTTTCTTCTAGGAGTTTTATGGTTTCGGGTCTTATGTTCAAAAATCCATTTTGAATTGATTTTATATATGGTATAAGATAGAAGTTCAATTTTATTCTTTTGCATGTGAATATCTAGTTTTCCCAACACCATTTGTTGAAGAGACTATCCTTTCTTGATTTTATATTTTTAGCATGATTGACTATACACATAATAGTTTTATTTCTGGGCTACCTGTTCTATTGGTCTATATGTCTTTCTTTTTGCCAGTACAATACTGTTTTGATTACTGTAGCTTTGTAATATATTTTGAAGTCAGGAGTTGTGATATCTCCTGCTTTGTTCTTCTTTCTCAAGATTATTTGGCTATTCATGGTCTTTTGTGGTTCCATATGAATTATTGAATTTTTTTTTATTTCTGTAAAATTGCTGTTAGGATTTTGATAAGGATTGCATTGAACCTGTAGATTGCTTTGGGTATGAACATTTTAATAATATTAAATCTTCTGATAACACAAACATGAGTTATCTTCCCATCTGTTTTTGTCTTCTTTATTCCTTTTACATTTCTTCTATCCAGGGGAAAGACAGGGCCAGAAGAAGACCAGTTTAGGCCCTCTAAAGGTGCTCTTTTATCAGACTGCTTCCAAAATAGATTTTACTTTTTTCTCCTCTCTGTATTCTACACATCCTATAAGGCTGATTTTAATATCATATATCTGGCCAAATTACCCCTTGTTATCTCTCTCTTCTAAACACTTTATATATATTTCTGTTGTTTGTTTTCCATATTACTAGTCACTTAATTATACCTCAATCCTTGTTAAGACTTAAAAGGCCTAGAATTAAACTTTGGATTGATTTATTCATTAAGTGATCAATTAATTTCTTTTTTCAAATCATATTTTCTGAACACTTTTTGTATGCTGGTGAGTGACCCCAGGAATAGAGAATCTATTAGGTAAGATCCCACTGTGTAGTAATAATTATTTAAGTGCTGTACGCAAGGATCTACCTCACTAACTTTGGCCAAATCACACCAATAATCTAAGGCTCTTTGTCTTCATTTTCTACTGATAAAATGAGGATAATAATATTTATCCTCCTACCTAGAAACAGAGTTGGGATGGTAATTAAATAGGGTAACAGATAATAAAAAGCACTTCCTAAACCCAAAAGCACTGTGTTGAACAAATGATTTAGTAACTCACTGCTTCTCAAAGTTTTTTGTTTACTAAATAGTTTGTTCTTTTGTAAGAATCTGAAAACCACTTCTCTATAGTTTCTCCTAGTGAATATTCCTTTGTTTTCATGGAGTCAAATGAACATATCTTCCTTCTTCCTCTACAATTTTGTAAGATAGCTATCATGACTTTTCTTAATTTTCTTCGTGAAGATGAATATTTCAAGTGTGCATATCCTTTAAAATTTTTATATGAAACTGTTTTAAATCTCTTGTCATTGCCACTCTCCTCTATATACCCCCAAGTGTTTTTTCTTAATTAGTAGATTTTAATTTTTCAGAGTAATTTTAGGTGTTTAAGACATTGAGTAGAAAATTCAGAGAGTTTCCATATATCCACTCTCCTCCCTTACACAGTTTTTTTTTTTTAATATGATTTTTCCTTTTTTTTTTTTTTAATTTTTGCGTGTGGCCTTTTCTCAAGTTTATTTATTTATTTTTGGCTGTGTCAGGTCTTCGTGTCTGTGCGAGGGCCTTCTCCAGTTGCGGCAAGCAGGGGCCACTCTTCATCGCGATGCGCGGGCCTCTCACTATCACGGCTTCTCTTGATGCAGAGCACAGGCTCCAGACACACAGGCTCAGTAGTTGTGGGTCACGGGCCCAGTTGCTCCGCGGCATGTGGGATCCTCCCAGACCAGGGCTTGAACCCGTGTCCCCTGCATTGGCAGGCAGATTCTCAACCACTGCGCCACCAGGGAAGCCCCCTTACACAGTTTTAAGTTTGATTTTTCTATCCTATGTGGTTGTCAAAATTGGACACATTATTCCAGATGTGATCAAGAACTTCAGTTTACATGGAGTCTAGGGAGGGAGAGGACTCAAATTTGGTGCCCAAATTTCTGACTTGTATAATTGAATGGGTGATGCAATCATTTATTCATATAGATCTCTGGGGAAAAAAGAGCAGAGTTGAGACGGTACAGGATGATTTCAGTTTTTGACATATTATGTTGGAGGCATCTATGAAATACCCATGGAGACATTTCCATGAGACACCTGGGTTGAGATGATGGAGCTCTGGGGGAAAAGCTCTTGTGAAAAGGGACAGCATGAAACTAGCTTACACCCCTGAAGGAATGTGGTGAAGAGGGAGAACAAAGAGGAGCTAGTAGAGGACCTAGGAAAGACTGAAAGAACAATTGAGGAGGTGAATGTTTCAAGAAAAACCAGATTTTTGTTGCTTTTGTTATGTTTTCTTGCAGAGAAGTCACATGAGTTAAAGGGTTTTTACGTTTGATTTGGCTGTGTTGGGTTCAGTAGATTCAGCTGAGCTTTCACAGCTCAGTCAAAAGTGGGTTCAAGAGTTACGGGACATATACTACAAAGCTATAGGAATCGAGAGTATGGTACTGGCACAAAAACAGAAATATAGATCAATGGAACAGGATAGAAAGCCCAGATATAAACCCATGCACATATGGTCACCTTAACTTTGATAAAGGAGACAAGAATATACAATGGAGAAAAGACAGCCTCTTCAATAAGTGCTGCTGGGAAAACTGGACAGCTACATGTAAAATAATGAAATTAGAACACTCCCTAACACCATACACAAAAATAAATTCAAATTCGATTAAAGACCTAAAGGTAAGGCCAGACACTGTAAAACTTAGAGGAAAACATAGGCAGAACACTCTATGACATAAAGCACAACAAGGTCCTATTTTTCCTTTTCCAAGAAATGGAAATAAAAACAAAAATAATCAAATGGGACCTAATGAAACATAAAAGCTTTTGCACAGCAAAGGAAACCATAAACAAGACAAAAAGACAACCCTCAGAATGGGAGAAAATATTTGCAAATGAAGCAACTGACAAAGGATTAATCTCCAACATTTACAAGCAGCTCATGCAGCTTAATATCAAAAAACAAACACCCCAATCCAAAAACGGGCAGAACACCTGAATAGACATTTCTCCAGCGAAGATGTGCAGATTGCCAACAAACACATGAAAGGATGCTTAACATCACTAATCATTAGAGAAATGCAAATCAAAACTACAATGAGGTATCACCTTACACTGGTCAGAATGGCCATCATCAAAAAATCTAGAGAGAGACCTTCAAGATGGCGGAAGAGTAAGACGTGAAGATCACCTTCCTCCCCACAAATACATCAGAAATACATCTACATGTGGAACAACTCCTTCAGAACACCTACTGAACACTGGCAGAAGACCTCAGACTTCCCAAAAGGCAAAAAAAAATCCCCATGTACCCCATTTCATGTACGGTCATGAAATGCTAAGGCTGCTGCTGCAGCCTCCAAGAAGCCTGTGTGCAGGCACAGGTCACTATCCACACCTCCCCTACTGGGAGCCTGTGCAGCCCGCCACTGCTAGGGTCCTGTGATCCAGGGACAAATTCCCCGGGAGAACACATGGTGCGCCTCAGCCTGTTGCAACGTCACACTTGCCTCTGCTGCTGGAGGCTCGCCCCGCATTCCATACCCCTCCCTCCCCCTGGCCTCAGTGAGCCAGAGCCCCCTAATCAGCTGCTACTTTAACGCCGTCCTGTATGAGCAAAGAACAGATGTCCTCAGGCGATCTACACACAGAGACGGGGTCAAATCCAAAGCTGAACCCCAGGAGCTATGCGAACAAAGAGGAGAAAGGGAAATTTCTCCCAGCAGCCTCAGGAGCAGCGGATTAAATCTCCACAATCAACGTGATGTACCCTGCATCTCTGAATAGACAATGAATCGTCCCAAAATTGAGGCAGTGGACATTGGGAGCAATGATATATATATATTTATTTCCTTTTTCTCTTTTTGTGAGTGTGTAGGTGTATGCTTCTTTGTTTGATTTTCTCCGTAAAGCTTTGCTTTTATCATTTGTCCTAGGGTTCTGTCTGTCCGTTTTTTTATGTGTTTTTGTTGGGTTTTTTTTTAGTATAGTTTTTAGCGCTTGTTATCATTGGTGGATTTGTTTTTTGGTTTGGTTGCTCTCTTCTTTCTTTTTTATTTCTTCTATTTTTTATTACTTTTTAATTTTTTTATTTTTAATAATTATTTTTTATTTTAATAACTTTATTTTATTTTACTCTTTTCTTTCTTTTTTCTTTTTTTGTCCCTTTTCTTCTGAGCCGTTTGGCTGATAGGGTCTTGGTGCTCCAGTTGGGTGCCTGGCCTGTGCCTCTGAGGTGGGAGAGCCGCCTTCAGGACACTGGTCCACCAGAGACCTCCCGGCTCTACATAGTATCAAACGGCAAAAGCACTCCCAGAGATCTCCATCTCAACACTAAGACCCAGCTCCACTAAACGACCAGCAAGGTACAGTGCTGGACACCCTATGCCAAACAACTAGCAAGACAGGAACAGAACCCCACCCATTAGCAGAGAGGCTGCTTAAAATCATAATAAGGTCACAGACACCCCAAAACACACCACTGGATGTGGTCCTGCCCACCAGAAAGACAAGATCCAGCCTCCTCCACCAGAACACAGGCACTAGTCCCCTCCACCAGGAAGCGTACACATCCCACTGTACCAACCTTAGCCACTGGGGGCAGACACCAAAAACAACGGGAACTATGAATCTGCAACCTGCAAAAAGGAGACCCCAGACCCCAAACACAGTAAGTTAAGCAAAATGAAAAGACAGAGAAACACACAGCAGATGAAGGAGCAAGGTAAAAACCCACCAGACCAAACAAATGAAGAGAAAATAGGCAATCTACCTGAAAAAGAATTCAGAGTAATCATAGTAAAGATGATCCAAAATCCTGGAAATAAAATGGAGAAAATACAAGAAATGTTTAACAAGGACCTAGAAGAACTAAAGATCAAACAACAATGATGAACAACACAATAAATGGAATTAAAAATTCTCTAGAAGGAATCAATAGCAGAATAACTGAGACAGAAGAACAGATAAGTGACCTGGAAGATAAAATAGTGGAAATAACTACCGCAGAGCAGAATAAAGAAAAAAGAATGTAAAGAATTGAGGACAGTCTCAGAGACCTCTCGGACAGCATTAAATGCACCAACATTCGAATTATAGGGGTCCCAGAAGACAAAGAGAAAAAGAAAGGGACTGAGAAAATATTTGAAGAGATTATAGTTGAAAACTTCCCTAATGTGGGAAAGGAAATAGGTAATCAAGTCCAGGAAGCACAGAGAGTCCCATACAGGATAAATCCAAGGAGAAACACATCCAGACACGTGTAAATCAAACTATCAAATATTAAATACAAAGAAAAGATATTAAAAGCAGCAAGGGAAAAGCAACAAATAACATACAAGAGAATCCCCATAAGGTTAACAGCTGACCTTTCAGCAGAAACTCTGCAAGCCAGAAGGGAGTGGCAGGACATATTTACAGTGATGAAAGGGAAAAACCTACACCCAAGATTACTCTACCCAGCAAGGATCTCATTCAGATTCGATGGAGAAATTAAAACCTTTACAGACAAGCAAAAGTTGAGAGAATTCAGCACCACCAAATCAGCTTTACAACAAATACTAAAGGAACTTCTCCAAGCAGGAAACACAAGAGACCTACAATAACAAACCCAAAACAATTAAGAAAATGGTAATAGGAACATACATATCAGTAATTACCTTAGATGTAAATGGATTAAATGCTCCAACCAAAAGACACAGACTGGCTAAATGGATTAAAAAGAAAAAGACCCATATATATGCTGTCTACAAGAGACCTACGTCAGACCTAGGGACACATGCAGACTAAAAGTGAGGGGATAGAAAAAGATATTCCATGCAAATGGAAATCAAGAGAAAGCTTCAGTAGCAATTCTCATATCAGACAAAATAGACTTTAAAATAAGGACTATTACAAGAGACAAAGAAGGACACCTCATAATGATCAAGGGATCAATCCAAGAAGAAGATATAGCAATTGTAAATATTTATGCACCCAACATAGGAGCACCTCAATATAAAAGGCAAATGCTGACAGCCATAAAAGGGGAAATCGACAGTAACACAATCATAGTAGGGGACTTTAACACCCCACTTTCACCAATGGACAGATCATCCAAAATGAAAATAAATAAGGAAGCACAAGCTTTCATTGATACATTAAACAAAATGGACTTAATTGATATTTATAGGACATTCCATCCAAAAACAACAGAATACACTTTCTTCTCAATTGCTCATGGAACATTCTCCAGGATAGATAATATCTTGGGTCACAAATCGAGCCTTGGTAAATTTAAGAAAATTGAAATCATATCAAGTATCTTTTTCGACCACAATGCTATGAGATTAGATATCACTTACAGGAAAAATCTGTAAAAAATACAAACACATGGAGGCTAAACAATTCCCTACTAAATAACCAAGAGATCACTGAAGAAATCAAAGAGGAAATCAAAAAATACCTAGAAACAAATGACAATGAAAGCCCAACGACCCAAAACCTATGGGATGCAGCAGAAGCAGTTCTATGAGAGAAGTGTATAGCAATAAAATCCTACCTCAAGAAACAAGGAAACAGCTCAAATAAACAACCTAACCTTACACCTAAAGCAATTAGAGAAAGAAGAACAGAAAAACCCCGAAGTTAGCAGAAGGAAAGAAATCATAAAGATCAGATCAGAAATAAATGAAAAAGAAATGAAGGAAACAATAGCAAAGATCAATAAAATCAAAAGCTGGTTCTTTGAGAAGATAAACAAAATTAATAAACCATTAGCCAGCCTCATCAAGAAAAAAAGGGAGAAGACTCAAATCAATAGAATTAGAAATGAGAAAGGAGAAGTAACAACTGACACTGCAGAAATACAAAGGATCATGAGAGATTGCTACAAGCATCTACATGCCAATAAAATGCACAACCTGGAAGAAATGGACAAATTCTTAGAAATGCACAACCTTCGAGACTGAACCAGGAAGAAATAGAAAATATGAACAGACCAATCACAAGCACTGAAATTGAAACTGTGATTAAATATCTTCCAACAAACAAAAGCCCAGGACCAGATGGCTTCACAGGAGAATTCTATCAAACATTTAGAGAAGCGCTAACACCTATCCTTCTCAAACTCTTCCAAAATATAGCAGAGGGAGGAACACTCCCAAATTTTTTCTACAAGGCCACCGTCACTCTGATAACAAAACCAGACAAAGATGTCACAAAGAAAGAAAACTACATGCCAATATCACTGATGAACATAGATGCAAAAATCCTCAACAAAATACTAGCAAACAGAATCCAACAGCACATTAAAAGGATCATACACCACGATCAAGTGGGGTTTATCCCAGGAATGCAAGGATTCTTCAATATATGCAAATCAATCAATGTGATACACCATATTAACAAATTGAAGGAGAAAAACTATATGATCACCTCAATAGATGCAGAAAAAGCTTTTGACAAAATTCAACACCCATTTATGATAAAAACCATCCAGAAAATAGGCATAGAGGGGATTACCTCAACATAATAAAGGCCATATATGACAAACCCACAGCCAACATCGTTCTCAATGCTGAAAACCAGAAACCATTTCCACTAAGATCAGGAAAGAGACAAGGTTGCCCACTCTCACCACTATTATTCAACATAGTTTTGGAAGTTTTAGCCACAGCAATCAGAGAAGAAAAAGAGATAAAAGGAATCCAAATCGGAAAAGAAGAAGTACAACTGTCACTGTTTGCAGATGACATGATACTATACATAGAGAATCCTAAAGATGCTACTAGAAAACTACGGGAGCTAATCAATGAATTTGGTAAAGTAGCAGGATAGAAAATTAATGCAGAGAAATCTCTTGCATTCCTATACACTAATGATGAAAAATCTGAAAGAGAAATTAAGGAAGCACTCCCATTCACCATTGCAAATAAAGAATAAAATACCTAGGAATAAACCTACCTAAGGAGACAAAAGACCTGTATGCAGAAAACTATAAGACACTGATGAAAGAAATTAAAGATGATACAAACAGATGGAGAGATATACCATGTTCTTGGATTGGAAGAAGCAACATTGTGAAAATGAATATACTACCCAAAGCAATCTACAGATTCAATGCAATCCCTAGCAAACTACCACTGGCATTTTTCACAGAACTAGAACAAAAAAATTTCACAATTTGTGTGGAAATACAAAAGACCCCGAATAGCCAAAGCAATCTTGAGAAAGAAAAGCAAAGCTGGAGGAATCAGACTCCCTGACTTCAGACTATACTACAAAGCTACAGTAATCAAGACTGTATGGTACTGGCACAAAAACAGAAATATAGATAAATGGAACAGGATAGAAAGCCCAGAGATAATCCCACGCACATATGGTCACCTTATTTTTGATAAAGGAGACAAGAATATACATTGGAGAAAAGACAGCCTCTTCAAAAAGTTGTACTGGGAAAAACTAGACAACTACATGTAAAAGAATGAAATTAGAACACTCCCTAACACCATACACAAAAATAAACTCAAAATGGATTAAAGACCTAAATGTAAGGCCAGACAGTATAAAACTCTTAGAGGAAAACATAGGCAGAGCACTCTATGACATACATCACAGCAAGATCATTTTTGACCCACCTCCTAGAGAAATGGAAATAAAAACAAAAATAAACAAATGGGACCTAATGAAACTTAAAAGCTTTTGCACAGCAAAGGAAACCATAAACAAGACGAAAAGACAACCCTCAGAATGGGAGAAAACATTTGCAAATGAAGCAACTGACAAAGGATTAATCTCCAAAGTTTACAAGCAGCTCATGAAGCTCAGTATCAAAAAAAGAAACAACCCAATCCAAAAATGGGCAGAAGACCTAAATCGACATTCCTCCAAAGATGATACACAGGTTGCCAACAAACACATGAAAGAATGCTCAACATCACTAATCATTAGACAAATGCAAATCAGAACTACAATGAGGTATCACCTCACACCAGTCACAATGGCCATCATCAAAACGTCTACAAATAAATGCTGGATTGGGTGTGGAGAAAGGGAACCCTCTTGCACTGTTGGTGGGAATGTAAATTGATACAGCCACTATGGAGAACAGTATGGACGTTCCTTAAAAAACTAAAAATAGAACTACCATATGACCCAGCAATCCCACTACTGGGAATATACCCTGAGAAAACCATAATTCAAAAAGAGTCATGAACCACAATGTTCATTGCAGCACTAGTTACAATAGCCAGGACATGGAATCAATCTAAGTGTCCATCAACAGAAGAATGGATAAAGAAGATGTGGCACATATATACAATGGAATATTACTCAGCCATAAAAAGAAATGAAATTGAGTTATTTGTAGTGAGGTGGATGGACCTAGAGTCTGTCATACAGAGTGAAGTAAGTCAGAAAGAGACAAACAAATACTGTATGCTAACACATATATATGGAATCTTAAAAAAAAAAAATGGTCTGAAGAACCTAGGGGCAGGACAGGTGTAAAGACGCAGATGTAGAGAATGGACTTGACACAGGGAGGAGGAAGGGTAAGCTGGGATGAAGTGAGAGAGTGTCATGGACTTATATACAGTACCAAATGTAAAATAGATAGCTAGTGGGAAGCAGCCGCATAGCACAGAGAGATCAGCTCAGTGCTTTGTGACCACCTAGAGGGGTGGGATAGAGAGGGTGAGAGGGAGACGCAAGAGGGAGTAGATATGGGAATATATGTGTATGTATAGCTTATTCACTTTGTTATAAAGCAGAAACTAACACACCCTTGTAAAGCAATTATACTCCAGTAAAGTTGTTTTAAAAATACATTAAATGACTGAGATAAACAGTTATATAAATGTAAATGTAGTACAGTTATATTAATATAAAAATCATATAACATTAAGAAAAATCTACACACAATAAATGCTGGAGAGGGTTTGGAGAAAAGGGAACCCTCTTGCACTGTTGGTGGGAATGTAAATTGGTACAGCCACTATGGAGAACAGTATGGAGGTTCCTTATAAAACTAAAAATAGAACTACCATACGACCCAGCAATCCCACTACTGGGCATATACCCTGAGAAAACCATAATTCAAAAAGAGTCATGTACCACAATGTTCATTGCAGCACTATTTACAGTAGCCAGGACATGGAAGCAACGTAAGTGTCCATCGACAGATGAATGGATAAAGAAGACATGGCACATATATACAATGGCATATTACTCAGCCATATAAAGAAACAAAATTGAGTTATTTGTAGTGAGGTGGATGGACCTAGAGTCTGTCATACAAGAATGAAGTACGTCAGAAAGAAAAAAACAAATACCGTATGCTAACGCATATATGGAATCTAAAAAAAAAAAAAAAAGGTTCTGAAGAATCTAGGGGCAGGAGAGGAATAAAAATGCAGACGTAGAGAATGGACTTGAGCACATGAGGAGGGGGAGGGGTAAGCTTGGATGAAGTAAGAGAGTGTTATTGACATATATACACTACCAAATGTAAAATAGATAGCTAGTGGGAATCAGCCACCTAGCTCAGGGAGATCAGCTCTGTGCTTTGTGACCACCTAGAGCGGTGGGATAGGGCGGGTGGGAGGGAGATGCAAGAGGGAGGGGATATGGGGATATATGTATACGTATAGCTGATTCACTTTGTTATACAGCAGAAACTAACATAACATTGTAAAGCAATTATACTCCAATAAAGATGTTAAAAAAAAAAAAAGTTACGGGACATAAAGAAGGAGAGGCAGATGGTACATACAAATGGTTCCAGAATTTGGAGTTTGAACAGGAGAACAGATAATTCAGTATTTGAAAATACCATGGAGAATCAAGGAGGTAGAAGTAGCATTATGGCCAGAATTTTTGGAGATGCTTTGTGTACTTTAAGTTGGGCGATCTTTTATCATCTGTTCCGCAGGGGACTTTATTATGTAGTTGCCATACAATATTCTCTGATTCTGTTTTATCCAAGCGTGTACTGTTTCTTTGTTTTTCAGTTCCTAATATAAATAACGTGCTATTCATTTGTATATTGATTTTAGGTTTCAGTTTTGCTGTTTATACGTATATTCCATTCTGGTAGTCTGTGGATTCCTTTGTCAATTATCAATTATTATTTCTAGAAATACTGAAACCAAGTATATTTCATTATATTCAGTATAACATCTGTGATATATTTCAATTCTATTTATATTTAGCTCAATCAGTAATATCCATCCTTTGGCTAATGTTATTATAAATTGATTTAGCTATATTTTAAATTAATTGAAAATTTTACCCATGGTAAACACATAAGATTATCGTTGAATCAAAATATATACTATTAAATTAAAGATTAATTTTGGGATAACACAAATATACTTTCTGGCATATGTACAATCTTGTAAAAAAATAATAAGCAGCTTAATGTTAAGCTGACTAGTATGAAAAATATTCAACATGGTAAAAAATTAAAAGAAATGTGTTCTCTATATCCAGTGTTTCATTAATGGGGAAGTTAAACTTTATGCTTTTTATACTGTGGCTGAATTTTAAAAGTACAGAAGTCAGTAGCAGAATATAAGTTTTCAATACTATGCTATTTGGTTTAAGAAAAATATTCTCTTCAAATTATAGAATAATATTAATTGTGTTAATATTATAATGAGGGTGCCCACACCATAGTCTTTAAATCTGAAGCCTGATAGGACAGTCGTGAGTTTAAATCCTGGTTTTGCCATTTAAGAACTGAGTGACCCTAGGCAAATTACTAAACTCTCTGACCCTCAATTTTTGCATCTATAAAAGGGGTAATAGTGGTATGTACATCACAGGAAGTTGTGAGTTTTTATTAGATTAATATATGTAAAATGATCAGAATAGTAATTGAACATATTAAGTGTCCTGCAATTGTTTGCTAACATCATAATTCATTTGCATCTCTACACAGCTCTTTTCAGTGTGCATGCCATTATATGAATATCACTGGGAATGACATTTTATCCTTACATAGTACTGTTCTCATGATAGGTAGCTCAGACTTAGGTGTAGATGATAGAACTGTTTTACCAAATGAAATAGTTAAATTGATGATAGAGTTAAGGGTAGATTAGATCCTATTTAAAACCTATACGAAATGTGTCTCACACAGTATGTTGACAGTTACCATTACTTGAATTTAATCTTCTCCCTACTCTTCTTTCTAGGGACTCAGTTAATCAGTGTTCCTTGAGTATCTAATATGTATCAAATATTATACTATGATTTTTTAAAATAATTAATTAATTTATTTATTCTTCCCTGCGTTGAGTCTTTGTTGCTGGGCTCAGGCTTTCTCTTAGTTGCGGCGAGCGGGGGCTACTCTTCGTTGTGGTGCACGGACTTCTCATTGCGGTGGCTTTTCTTGCTGTGGAGCACGGGCTCTAGGCGCGCGGGCTTCAGTAGTTGTGGCACACGGGCCCAGTAGTTGTGGCTCACGGGCTCTAGAGCGCAAACTCAGTAGTTGTGGCACATGGGCTTAGTTGCTCCGTGGCATGTGGGGTCTTCCTGGACCAGGGATGGAACCCATGTCCCCTGCATTGGCAGGCGGATTCTTAACCACTGCGCCACCAGGGAAGTCCCTATACTATGATTTTAATGCTTAAGACAGATGCAGTTATTGCCTTGAGGCAGCTTATACACTGGAGGGCAAGAGTTACATCAAACAAATGAGTATTGGTACTACAAAGAAAAAGTTATAGTAATATTAGACTATAAAAGAGGGCATCTCTCCTGGTACTGGGTTGCAAAAGCCACCCTAACTGAAGAGCTATAATAACCTGAGATCAAAGAATGAAAACTTCAGCTACCTGAGGAGGAAAAGTACCAGGTAGAAAGCATGGGGTGTGAGAGTTTACATGACATGTGTACTGACTGTAGAGAAATACAGTTGTGATGTGCTGCTGGGGACTGAAAGAGAAGCCAGAACTCCTAGAACTCAGAGTTCCTGTTAAAGATAGTGACTCGGCCGAACCCCGAGGAGTCCCAGGACATCAAAGCTCTTCAGAAAGACCTCGAACAATTTGCCAAGCTCCTAAAGCAGAAGAGGATCCCCCTGGGATATACCCAGGCCGATGTGGGGCTCACCCTGGGGGTTCTCTTTGGGAAGGTGTTCAGCCAAGCAACCATCTGCCGTTTTGAGGCTTTGCAGCTCAGTTTCGAGAACACGTGTAAGCTGCGGCCCCTGCTGCAGAAGTGTGTGGAGGAAGCTGACAACAGCGAGAATCTGCAGGAGATGTGCAAGGCAGAGACCGTCATGCAGGCCCGGAAGAGAAAGCAGACGAGTATTGAGAACCGAGTGAGAGGCGACCTGGAGAGCATGTTCCTGCAGTGCCCAAAGCCCATCCTGCAGCAGGTCAGCCACAAGGCTCCGCAGCTCGGGCTTGAGACGGATGTGGTCCAAGTGTGGTTCTGCAACCGTCGCCAGAAGGGCAAACGATCAAGCAGTGACTCTTCGCAGCGAGAGGATTTTGAGGCTGCTGGGTCTCCTTTCTCAGGGGGACCAGTATCCTTTCCTCTAGCGCCAGGGCCCCATTTTGGTACCCCAGGCTATGGGGGTCCTCATTTCACTGCGCTGTACTCCTCGGTCCCATTTCCTGAGGCTGAGGCCTTTCCCTCGGTGTCTGTCACCACTCTGGGGCTCCCCGATGCATTCCAACGGAGGTGTCTGCCCTTCCCAGGAATGGGGACAGAGGAAGGGGGACAGCTAGGGAGCGAACCCTGGGGTTCGTACCAGGGCTTTGGGATTAAGTTCTTCATTCGCTTAGGAAGGAATTCGGAGCACACAGGGTGTGGGGGCAGGGAGTTTGGGGGAACTGGTTGGAGGGAAGGTGAAGTTCAGTGATGCTCTTGATTTTAATCCCCACATCACTCATCACTTTGTTCTTAAATAAAGAAGCCTGGGACCTAGAAAAAAAAAAATAGTGACTTGATGGTCCCTAAGTCTTTTTGTTTGTGTTTTTGTTTCCTTACTAGCATGAAAGTGAAATTACTAAGGTTATATTTTTAATGAAGAGGTTCACTTTAATGTTCTGTACCTTTGAACTGTATGCATTTGATTTAATAAGCATACCTATAAATTCTATAAATCTTATTTTGATGATGACTCTGACGGCTATGGGGAAGATTAATTGAATGGAAGATGTGGAGAGAGCAGATAGGAGGCAAGTTAGTGATGCAGGAGAGAGATGATTGCATCTCGGCCTGGAAGGATGGCTCTTGGAATGAAGAAAAGTAGATAATTTTAGAATCTTTAGAAGAGACAATTTGTAAAACTTGGCAGTTGATGGATAGGAAAAGAGATGAGTGTACTATGGTTCCCGTATTTCTGGTTTGAGTGTATGAGGTGTGGAATATAGGACGAGGTACAGGTTTGGATATAGGGAAGTTTATAAGTTTAGCATTAAAGTTGTATTTTTTTCTTTTCGAATTAGGTCTGGACTACTGTGGAGCAAATGCAATGTTGAGATGAGTATATGGTCTGGAGTGCAGAGGAAAGCTCTCAACTGCAATATAAATCTACAAGTCATAGACATAGAGATGGAAATTGAAGATATGGAAGTAAATCATGTTATAATGGAGGAAATAATATAGAATAACAAAGAGGAGCACCTGGGAGCAGCTAGAGCCTGAAAAAAAGCCAGCATTTAATGATCAGTTAAAGAAGGAGGAACTACTTAAGAAAGGAAGCTAGAGAAAAAAATGGGAATGTGGTACCTTAGATATCTAGGAAAGAGAGTTTTGAAAAAGGAGGGAATAGACCCACAGGGTAGAATAATGTTAGGTTAAATAAAATGAGAGCTAAGAGTGTTTCACTAGGTTTAGTAAAGTGGATATTGAGGCCAAAACAACTGTAATGAGAACACATTAGGTACGGTAGTGAGAGTGGAAGAAATATTAGAATAAGCAGGAAGTGAGGACATAAAGGGTAAATGTCTTGTTGGATATTTGACTTTGGAAAAAAAGAGCAAATCTGATTGTCCAGAAGAGGAAATGGAATTGAGAGAGCATTTATTTGTTTTTGTTTTTGTTGTAAGAAGGGAAGTAAGATTTGCCCACTTAGGGCAGGAGTCAGTATGGAGAGAATGACTAAAGATAGGGAAGAAAGTTTGTAATAGACATCTCCAGGGTCCTGGGAAGGTAAGAGGGATGCAGAACACAGAAGGAAAGGAAAAGGTGCCATGCAGAAGCAGGTTGGTTCATAGATTCAGATGTTGGACATAAAGGGAGTTTCTGTTTAACACCTCTCCATTTCCTTGGTGAATAGAAGGCAGTAGCTTCCATAAAGTGTGAGGAAGGCCAGTAGAGTGGGGACCAGGGGTTGGAGAACAGTTGAGATTTTCAGAACAGGAGAACGAGAGAATGAGAGCTGACCAAACACGTGGATTGCCATGTGCTGGTAAATTCTTCTCAAAGGTGGTGACCATATATTTTATATGGATGTTAGCCAACTCTGAGATTGTTCCATGAGCACTCAGCAACTAAGATGCATGTACAGAGAAGATGGGCAGTTGGATTCATTCAGGGTTGGGGATTTTAGGGCAGGTGCAATAAAAGCCCCAAAACACAAGTGAGCTTAGGTTATTGGTGAGGATATGGCTGCAAAGATGAACCACTGAATCCAAGCTGGATGGGCTTCATTTTTGTCATCATTATCTTCATCCATTATCATCTTCTGAATAAGGATGGAATTGAAGTCAGAAATGCCTGAAAAAAAGGAAGAAAGTAGACAGAGTGGTTGGTAAAGGATGAAGGATTCTCCCATCTCATCATGCCTCTATCACCACAAAGACACTGTGTTGAAAGAACATTGTCTCTCCATCCAGTTCTTGGGAAGAACTCTAGTTAATTGTGTTGGTCAGAGCTAGACATCTGTTGGAACAAGTTTTTCTGGCAAGCCAGAACTTTGTACCTCAAAAGCCAGAGCCAATCTGGCTGATTCCTTTGTGACCACCTGCTTTCTGGCTTTCTCCTCCATTTGCTTGCCCTGCTGTTGGGTAAATGCTCTCACACATCATGTTTCTGGGGGAGGGGCAGAGCTGAAAAGGAATGCACGTCAGCTCGGAAGACCTTCTCTCTGCCTGCTGACTCTAACCCATTCCATCCAGCAGACCTGCGCCCTCATCCATGCGGCTGGAGGTGTGGGTTCCCTTCACAGCCAGTTCTGTGATATCTCTGCAGGCGTACCTGGGGGCGCTGTTCCAAGATCTAGATTAGAGTGGAAGGTAAAAGATCCCTTTTAGCCTCAAGCCTAAACTTTGTTCTCCCATCTGATATAATGGAGAGGTTATGAATGGAGTTTTGTTGTCTGCATTTGATCTCTAACTGTGGGTCTTTGACCAGGTTATTTAAGCTCCCGATTTTTCATCTAAAAGTGGAACACTAATAATACCCATCTCACAGGTTGGTAATGAAGACAGAACAAGTTAATGCATGTAAAACACTTATCCAATGCCTAAAGTATCATATTTAATAAATATTAGTTTTAAAAAATGAATTATTTTGCCAGTGGGCTCTTAATGTTATTTTAGAAGGTGCTTAGTTTTTTTTTTTTTTGGATTAAAACAACACAAGTTTATTATCTTTCAGTGTTGGAGGTCAGGGGTCTGGTATGGTTCTCAATGGACTGAGATCAAGTTGTTGGCAGGGCTATGTTCCTTTTGGAGGCTCTTGGGGAGAATCCATTCCCATGCCTTTTCTGGTTTCTAGAAGCCACCTTGTGTTCCTTGGCTTGTGGCCCCTTTCTGGCTTCAAAGCCAGAAAGGTAGCATCTTCCAGTCTCTCTCTGACTCTGACTCTCCTGCTTTCTTCTTGTGATTACATTGGGCCCACCAGGATAATCTCCCCATCTCAAGATTCTTAATTTAATTCTTTTGCGAAGCCCATTTTGCCACTTAAGGTGACATTCTATAGAATGTGGACATCTTTGGAGGGCCAATATTCTGCCTACCACTGGAGGCTACTGCAAAAATCCAGGCAAGAGATGATGGTGAACTGAGTCAGAGTGACAGCAGTGAAGATGGTGAGAAGTGGTGGGGTTCTGGATATATTTTGAGGGTAGAGCCAACAGGATATTCTGAGATTGGACGTGGATCTTTCTTTTCCAGTGGAGGGGGACTTCCAGTCTACCTCTGTGTTGGGCCTGGACCTGGGTGAGGGTGTGGGTTTCTCTGGCATGAGGACCAAGGAGTCGCAAGTCCATTACTGGAACCTATGTGGCCCCCTAGGGCCTGGTGCCTGTTGCATGGCCTGCACGTGCTCAGTTGAATGGGTATGAAGTCGGTCTTATAACCCGCCATTAGCTCAAGTGCAGGGGCCCTCCAGGGCACAGTCTCTCCCCACTCCCCACTGTACAGGTTCTGCTGGGCCTGACCTACCCCTATTGCTAACTTTGGCCTGTTCCCCGGGAAGGTCACACTTGCTCCCAGGTCCGTCACACGTCCTTTATTTATGTGTTTGTTTATGTGTGAAACCGAGTCCCCCTAAAACCGAGTTCCCTTACTGAGTTTATGATTAATCTCTCTATCCAAAACTTTATTCCCTTGCTTGTCTCCTCTAACCTCAATCCCTTTCTTGTCCCCTCTGGCCTCAAATCCTATGCTAACTGAACACTTATCAACCAGAGTCGGCTATTGTTGATAACATCATCAATGTATTAAAATTGCTACATCATCATTACATTGTACTACATCATCATTAACTTACAAGCTCAGGTTGTTTCTCCAGGGCAAGATGAGCCCACAGATCCCCAAGCCATGGACTACCTGGACAGAGAATTATAAAAAGGAGACATCCTGATTCCTGAAACCATGATTAAGAAATGTCACAAGAAAATGATTAATCCTAGTTCCTTTGTTCTTCCCCCTTAAAACATTCCTAACTCAAAGACCAAGATGAAGTGGATCTGAGACTTGTCTCCCACTCCTTTGCTTGATGCCCTGCAAATAAATCCTTACTTTGCCGCAAATGCCCGCTGTCAGAGTTCGGCTTTCTGCACCACGGGCACATGAGCTCTTGCTTGGTTATATGTGTATCTCTCTGTCCAGAATGTGCTTAGATTTATTTTTAACTTAAAAAAAATTTTATTTTATAATGGTTTACTCTTTTGTCATTTGATTGGTGATCTTAGAGTACGTACCTCATTTTTACTCTGGAGGGAAAGAGGGAGAAGTGGGAAGCTGGGGAACGCTGAGTCCTGAACGACAGAGAAACAACAGAGCTCCTGGAGGTAACTGAGAGGATAAAAGGGAGAAACAGGAAGATGGGCCTTGAAGGATGGGTACCATAAATAAATAAAATGCTTAGACTTACATGGCTGGGAAGATGTGGAACCTAAAATTCAAATCAGAGACTCATAAGGCTCCCAAGGCTTAAATCTGCCCCCAACACTATTACCAAGTTGTTTGCACTACACCTAAGAAAACTGAGTAACAGTTATTGCTTAAGTCAGAAGTGAAAACTAGAGTTAAATTATCTGTGTAAAACTTGAATTATTTGTTGTATATGTAATGTATCACAATATAACTAGCTATATTTATTAGTTGGAATAAGAGCAAAGATATGAAAACAATACTAATTCTGTTGCTCATTTAAAAACTCGTACTGAAATATTTCATACTTATTCATTGGTTTTTATTGTTGTTATATAGTACGTTTTTAGTTATCGGTATTCAGTTTATACACTGAGTATGTACTACATATCTAATAAAGAAATAAAAGTAAGTTAGCATTATTGTTATAGTGAGGAAAAAACTATCTGTTTACAGTTAATAATATGGTGGTTAGTTTTAGCAAATTCATTGCCCACCTGATTACTTTCACCTCATACTTCCATACTTTCTACCCTACACATTTCATCTTGAGCATCCATTCAGCACATGCTGGTTTATCCATTACTGGGTTAATATACCTCAAGTGCAAGTAGGATTCTGGAACTGAGAGGTTGAAGGTTTACTCAACCAATCGTCAATAAATACCATTTCTCATCACAGTTCCTCAGTTCTTTTAGGTAAAATAAGGACAGTAGCACTGATCCATTTTCACAGTCTTGATAAAAAAAAATTAAACGCCTACATGAAAAGATGTTAGTATGTTTTTTAAATAAAGATTTAAATGTGGAAAAATTGTAAGAGAACATAAAGTTAAAACCTGGTGAAGGATTTGACTTAGAGATACTTTTTTTTAGTTTTAAAACAACAAAATACTGAGATACTGAAAAAGGTAATGCAAGTAGAACTACTCTGTAAGCTCTAGTCTATAAATGTAAGATGATATTGATATTACAAAAATATTCATTCATATAAAATTCCCAAATTTCTTAAGAGACGTATCTACGTTATTTTAATTATAATAATGTATTTAATAATTGTTCACACTAAATTCCATTTAATTCTAAAATATGTTGTTTTGTACACATATACATTTTTTAAATAGTTGAACTTGTTAAATTGAAGGCTAGCTATATTTTATCTTTGGGAGTTAAACAATATACATCTGGAAAACTGGGGAAACCACAGTAATTTAAAATATTGCTATTCTGTGCCATTTTTGCTTAAGTTGATTCAGGAAATACAAGTAAGTGCCACTTAATGAAAAATATGTATAAATGATTAAGTATATTAATGTAGATATGCAATGATACAATAATGCTCCTATTTTGACTTAACATGAATATTTGCTTTGTATCATATATTAAAATACCATTGGCAAACCACTCAACAATTTCCAGGAGTTTCCACTGGAGACAGTGTTCCAAGAGGCCATTGAGCTTTGCATTTTTGAACCTTTGCTGTTGGGGCATTGGTTTCTGGATCGCTCCTCTGTCTACATGATGAGCTAATTGGCCTAGCAGGACTCCCTTTAGAATAGCGGCTTCTGCTTAGTTAATCAGGAGTACAATTTGTTGTTTCATTTCCTCTTCTAGTCCCATTGGGGAAATTGAATTGTAAAAAGACTGCCTACTGGGAACATTCAGTACTCGTGACTGAATAAGTAACTTTATTTATCTATTTATTTCTATGGTACTGTCTTAATTAGCAAAGAAAGAAGGACTTTATTAGGTAAGAGAGTGCTGTGGTTTTGATACAGATAGGTGCTGTTAGCAAAGCATTCGTTTCACAAAGCCTTCTCAAAGTCAGGGTGTTTTGCAGATACAAAGCTTATATGAAATTTTAATTTGCAGTGCTAGAGCTGTTTGCCATTTTGGTAAGTGTTAGTCATCCAATGCAGAAGTTGAAGACAAGTCAATGATGTTGTTTAAAAAAAAAAAGAAACCACAGTTGTGAAGTTTAGAAGATTTATTCTTTGGAGCACACAAACTTTAATTTTTCTCCAATAAAGATTGTTTGTCCATAACAGTGTCCAAATGTGGGCTTGAACAGTGTATCCTTAAGTTTTAAAAGCTTCACAATTTGTCAGTTGCACCATTATTTATTGCTGTATCCACTCTTAGGCAAAAACAGGGTTTATGAGACCTAAACATCATGATGAACAAAGTCGGATAATATATTTTACATCTTTTTCTTTTAGAATTGAGGACTAGTTTCTACTGTACCTTATCAAACTCTTAAGTGTAATAAGGAAATTTCCTAAGATATGATTTAAATATCTTCTAAATTAAAACCTCAGATGTTTTCTAGAACCCCAGTTTAATAACTGCTTATCCTGAGAGTAGAGGCAGAATAGTGTAATGATTAGAGAGACTCTGGCTCTAGAACTAGGCAGCCTTGATCCCGGTCACTGCTCTGTCGCTGACTAGCTTTGTGACCCTGGGCAAACAACTGAATTCTCTGAATCACATAAGGTTAACTTAATAGGGAGAGTGAGAGTTAATGCAAGGCAAGCTCTTCGAAGAGCTCTTGGCAGAGTGCCTACCACATAAGAATTGCTCGGTGGGTGTTAGCAGTTACTTTATATATTTCTTGATAATCTAGCACAAACCTGGTGCCAGTCATGTGCGCAATAAAGAATTCATAAATGCATTATTTAATGAGTGAATGGACAAGAGGAAGTGTTGTCCATAAAACTTAGAATCATTATAAATCCGTCTCTGCCCTATACTTTTAAACAAAACAGCACATTTCTCTGTAGTTATAAAATTACAGCCAAATGTGGGAAAGGTTCAGAAGAACTTAAAATCTATATTTAGATAATAGATCCTTATTATCCCCAAGCCATTACTATAGTCTCTCAAAATTTTGAACATTAATTTGTAACATTCTATGAGTCTGGATGACTAGAGATAGAATTTAAAAATTCATCTTAATAAAATACCGTGAAAAACTTGCAAAGATTTTTCAAAAATATGCCTTATAACCCTTATAAAGAAGAGCTTGTTTGTATACGGTTCCCTGATGTCTGAATTGAACAGGTAAGGGGAGGGGACTGGGGGAGTCACTTCATGGACTGAGTTCCTCATGTTCTTTGCCAGATATGATGAATATTCAAAAACAAAACAAAAATAACTAAGTCATTGTTCCTACTCCTAAGGAAGGTGTAATCAATCTACTTGTGTAGATAGTTGTAACACATGATAAATCGAATTATATATATTTGTATATATACTATTATTTTATATACGTATGATATATGTAACAGGTAGTATATATATATATTATACACACACATACATATATATGTGTAAATTCAAGTACTTAGTAATAAAGTTATTATTACTAATAAAGTAATACAGTAATTATTACTTTATTACTAGTAAAGTAGTACAGTATCATTGCTCTATTACTAATAAAGTAATAAAGTATCATTACTCCAAGTCTGTGTTCTAGGAGTTTGAGAAAGTAAGGAAATTTCCTTCTACTACTAAGAATGTTCTGCTTCCCTTTGAAACAGATTTATGTGGAACTGCTGAAGTAAGGGAATCATCTTAATCATTTTTTAGAACTCTCAGAAAGTTCTGAAGTCTAGGAAAAAGGTGAAAATATAAAACTTTCATTATGGGAGTTATTTTGTACTATACGAAGAAATATGAGTAAGATAGAGACATCATTGTTAATGATATGTGTACTTTTATTTTGCAATCACAGTAATTTATGGTAGTGTTGGAGGTTTTTTTTCCCCCATGATTGTTCCCATGTGTGGGAATGCAAAGAAGCATGCCTGGCATATTATTTTCATCATACTTGTCTATCTGTCTGTTCGGGCTTTCTTCACTCTTTTTTAATTAATCTGTGATTATCAACAAGAAAACACTGAGACTACTGTTATTAAATTCAGCACAAATGGAAGATGGTATTGATGTACTAAGTAGTACGTGGTGGCCATAATCAAACTTTCCATGTGATTTCCATTTGGAAAACAACAATTTAGCAAGTTAATTCCTGCCTTTAGTTAATTCTTAAAAATCGGTCTCCATTTGGGCTCTCTGTTATAAAGGAATATGTTATTGTTTACTCTCAGTGTATGAATAGTAAAATAATTCAGAAAGTATGTTTTCATATGATAGAAGTGTGATTATCTTGGCAAATATTACAACAACAATAATGTTCACAGATACTTAATTTGCTGTTCTTGGTGCTCTTGCAGCTAGTTGGGCCATGTGACTAGATCTGGACAATAGCGTGTGATGTGTGTCACTTCTGGATTGACTCAGCCCTTGTGTGATAGTGTAGTCTTTCTTCACTTGCCATAAGGAAATGATAGTCTTTTCAATACATAGTCCTAGGTTAACTAGGTTTACAAAGAAAAACAACTGTATCTTATCTCAGATATACACACACATTAATTTCAGGTAGATTGAAGGTTGAAATAGGAAATGCCCAACAATAATATTTCTTGAAAATGTCATAGAATATTCTCAAAATCTTTGGTTAGGCACATTTTTAAAAAATGAGACACATAAAGCACAAACCTTAAATGAAAAGAATGAGAATTTGAACTCTATTAAAATTTTAAAAACTTTTATCAGAGACACCACTTCATAAATAAGAATAGAGGAGTATTTGTAATATATGTAAATGTAGCCACAAAAGGATTCTTATACAAATTATAATTATATTTTAAACTTCTATAAATCAATAAGAAAGAGCAGATAACCCAAGAAAACAAAAGAGAGTCAGACAAATATCATATTATTATCGCTTATATGAGGAATCTAAAAAAAAGTGATGCAAGTGAACTTACTTACAAAACAGAAACAGACTCACAGACTTAGAGAACGACTTTATGGTTACCAGGGGGGAAGGGTGGAGGGAGGGATAGATTGGGAGGCTGGGATTGACATGTACACACTGCTATATTTAAAATAGATAACCAACAAGGACCTACTGTATAGCACAGGGAACTCTGCTCAAAATTCTTTAATAACCTAAATGGGAAAAAGAATAGATACATGTATATGTATAACTGAATCACTTTGCTGTACACCTGAAACTAACACAACATTGTTAATCAACTATACTTCAATAGAAAATAAAAATCTAAAAAAAGAAAGGGGGACAAAAGTCTTGGACAGGCGCTTCAAAATTAGAATATGCAAATGGACAGTAAACACATTAAAAGATGTCTAACATCATTATTTATTAGGACAATGCTAATTAAAGCCACAGTAAGACACCATTACTTACCCATTAATACAGGCATTAGAAACAAAAAACAAAAAACTGCTAACACCGAGTGCTGACAAGGACTGTAGACCTACTGAAACTCTCAAAAATTGCCATTTGGGGTGTAAATCGGCATAACCTGTTTAGAAAACTGTTTTGTAATATCCGCTAAAACTGAACTTACTCATTCCTTATGGTCCAACAATTACTTACTCATTCCTTATGGTCTAACAATTCCACTTCTAGGTAGATGCTCAACAGAAATATGTAGATTTGTATTTTAAAAGATGTGTTCCAGAATATTCATAACAGCAGTATTATTAAAACCTCCAGTGGAAACAATCTAAATTTTCATCAACAATGGGACATAAAAAATAAATTGGAGAATATTCAGACTTTGGGTATGAGTACAGTATGCGATGAAAATAAACTATGGCTACACACAGCAACACAGACTCTTACAAACATAATGCTGAGAAAAAAATGCCAGGTGAATAAGGTACAGACTGCATGATTTCTTGTCCATAAATCTTATTTATATAAAGTCTAAAAATAGACAAAACTAATCTGCTATAGTAAGAATCAAAATTGTGCTTTCCTTTAGGGAACTAAATGAGAAGAGTCATGGGGAAGGGATTTACTGGTAGTGTTTTGTTTCCTTGCTGTTCTTACATGGGTGTGTTTATTTTGTTAAACTTCATCAAGCTGTGTTCTTAGGACTTGTGCACTTTTAGTTATATATGTTATATTGCTAAAAAATTCAGCACTGAATCTGTAAGCAACTTATTACAAAAAGGCTACATTGATAATTACACTAGAAGCATCTCCTCTCCTCTCAAATCAGCCAAATCTTATTACTTTTAAAGTCAGACTTTTGTGCGGTCTAACTTTGGTTCACATGTGCACTGCTCATATTCCCAGGATGCCGCTGTCTCTAAACATACAGGATTACTGCCCTGAGATTTTCAAAAGGATGCAACGTTTTACAAAAATGTTAGCAGCTTGTTTTGTGATGAGAAAGGATTTTTAAGCACAGACTGTTAGACTGTCTTCCAGATACTGAAATTTAATTCCCCAGTGCCTGCTCTTCCCCTTTAATAGTTATTTTAGGTTGGGGTTTTGTCTTTAGGGAAAACAAATGAAGGGACCGGTATGGAAGAAAATCAATGGACATACATACTTACATATGGTAACAAAATCACCAGTAGTGTAATCTGGGTCAAAATATGTTTTTCAAGCTGTGAAGAACAAAACTGGACTAAAAACTATCTAGAAATGTCTGCCTCTTGTTATTTCTTTTTGGTTTTAACCAAATAATGTCTACCCTTTCACTGGCCCTGCCATCCCCTCAACTATTCTAATTCAGCATTCCTGGTTGGCAGGCAGTAGTGGAGAACTTGACTTCAGAATCTCAACAGCTTAGTCCCAAACAAGCCAGCAAAACATTAGGACTCTCAGTTGGCAGGAGCATGAAAGTATCTTCAGAAGGCCAAGTGATGTCATGTGAAATTTCTGTTTGTCCACCTTATTTGAGCAAAGCTCAGTGGGCATGATTTCAGCAGAATATGAGGTGCCCCTTATTCTCAAGCATTTGACTGAGTTCTGTATATGGACATAGCTGGGAAAAACTAAATATTTCTTTGCAAAGTTCAAGCTCCTACATATCCAATGAAAAATTAGCATAGTGGAGAAGAGCCAAACACCAAAGATTATATCTACTGCACTGTGAAAGGCCTGTTCTGTGGTCAGAAGCAAAAGCAAAACAAAGCACTTTGATTGGCAGTGCTTATGATGGACAAGTCTTTTCAGACAGATGCTGAGATGGGGCTACAGATAAAGAAAAGCAGAGGAAATCTGAGAATGGTGGTGATCAGCAATTGTTCCTTATCTCCACCTGCATCAAAACAGTCTGTGATGTTAGCATTTTTTTAAAACTCATTTGTTCAACAAAGGCTTGTTAAACAGCTTTTCAATCTCAGTGATTAGCTTGGGATGCAGTATTCATATGACATGGCACCTAGCTTAAGGGGCTGACAGACAAATTATAGGAGAAATAAGTTGGATAGAAACAAGTTATTACACTATAATGTAATAAAAAGAAATATACAAAAATAGAGTCAATCCACCAGGAGAATGTAATCCCCAACTCCAAGCTCATGCATGACAGAAACCCTTTTCAGGCCTCAATTTTGTATTACTTCCTCTGTTTGAACTTCAGGACTTTTACACATCCAGTTTTTTATTCTAGGGCAGAATGTGTGAGACCAGCTCCCTTCTCTACTATTTATGCTCAGATCGTAGCTTAAGCATCGCTTTGCCCCAAAGCTGACCCTGATTCCCTTTTCCCCTACAGGGTAAAATTTCAGTTTGCTGACACTGCTCTGTGCTCAGCCAACCTCCCTTTTGTTCATGATATTGCACTTGACTTTTACCATCTTTCTAGTCCTACCAGATTATAAATTCCTTTAGGAGCAAGGCCATTCCTATTTCATTCAGTGTGGAAACCCAGCTTCTGACTCTGGAACTTAATTTATACTCATTGAATCAATAGTAAGTGAGCCTCAGTCTGAGAAGCCTAGGGGACACGATGACACGGTCTACCTGGTAGAACCACAGAAACATCGGAAAAAAACAGAGCTTGTATCGCTGTAGCTCATGGCATTGTTCTAAGTGACAGTTTTCTTATATAGCTTTTTTGTGTCCTACACAATACCTAATGGAGAAAGAATATTATCCACGTGTAAACTTTGAGCTCCTGGGGTTTCTTAAACTTGGTCTGTGTCGCATTGGAAAAATCAGATAAAATGTGTTGACCCTCTTCCATTCCCACCTTTCAAACGCACCTGTGCTCATACATGTTTGTATATAATTCCTAGGATCCCATGGATCTGTCGAAGCCCATTGAGACCTCAGCTTGTAACCTGATGTTTTGGAGCATCGTCTTTCTCATTTCTGTGTGCCCAAGTATAGCTTGTGGATTCAGTGGACTCAGCTTCCCTACACTCTTCATTAATTAGCAACATTAGCAGGCAGCACTTATTATGCATCCGGCATATTGTGAGATATGCACCCACTTGTGAGATAGGTCAGCTTATCTTCTTCAGTATGTAGGTGAGGACACTGCATTAGAGAGGTTACATAACTTGGCTAAAGCTTCACAACTTGTAAGGGGTGGAGTTGGAATTCAAAGCCAGGCAGTCTGGCTCCTGGGTGCTGCTCACCTCCAACGTTCCATACTGATTCTCTAGAATCTTGGTGCATTGCATCCTCTCAGCGTCTTACCAGGAAGTAAGAATGCTTATACCCATTTTATAGTCCAAGAAACTTAAGTGCAGCATGGTAGAATAAATGATTTTAGGTCATTTACCTATTAGATTGTGGTAGGTCTTGCATATGAACCCAGATGGATCTTACTCCAAAAACCATGGCCTTTACACGACACCTGACTTGAAAGCATCTGGCACATGGTAGGTCTTTTCAGGGGAAAGGACAAAGATGGGAAAATGCCAGTGTAGGGTTGTTTGAGCCACTGTGTTTTAAGCTGTTTGGTTTTGGTATATTGTGTTGAGACAAAGAATTAGAAAGTTCTCTAATATGTGGACTTGTAAACTTGTGCAAGAAAGTTGGGAAGGGAGGGCAGAGCCAAAGAGGAGAGCATGAGAGGGCAGAGCTACCCTACTTCAAAATGAGAGTTATGAAAAGCCGTCATTAATGATCTCTCATTTTATATTATTTTGGATGTGAGCTTGGGAAGATAATATTTTCAGAGTTATTTTGACTCAGGTTCAATTATTTTTCTCATGGTAAAATATTTGTATACACACACACGTATATGTATTTATATATGCATATATATTCATTTATATTTAACTCTTCAAAGGTGATCATTATTCAGCTTAGATTCCTTGGTTAATAAAAATTAATAAGTGCACATTTTGTGTTTAACAAATTTACTCACTTTGAGTCTTCTATTATACGTTAGATTTTTTTCTACGGCTGAATAAAACACAATTAATATAGGATTAATTTATGCTCTTAGCCCATTAGATGTAATTTAATATAAATTAATCATTTTATATAGAGAAAAAATTTTAACAGTATTTCCCTGCATATTATTGTTATTATTAGCCTCAGCTTGTATCAGAGCTATTAACTTAATATAAAAGAAAATCCAAATTAATTTTTTCCCATGCTGTGATAAAATCTTTTACATTTATGCTGTAAACTATCAGAGTAAATAAACAAATACTTTTTGGCTTGCAAGAATCTTTTTATTTCACAGACTTGGGATCTGGTAAGTTGCTTTATTACCAGTGATTTTTTAAATAAATAAATGCTTTTTTTGAGACAGAATTCACATAATGTAAAATTCATGCTTTTAATGCATACAATTCAGTGTTTTTTAGTTTATTCTTAGAGTTGTGCAGTCATCACCACTATCTAATTTTAGAACAGTTTTATCACCCCATAAAGAAACCTTGGACTCACTCCCCATTCTTGCTTCCCTCACCTTAGTTGTGTTTGCCCCTAGCAACTGCTAATCTACGTTCTGCATATGAATTTGCCTGTTCTGGACATTTCATATAAATGGAATCATACGAAGTGTGGCCTTTTGTGTCTGGCTTCTTTCACTGAGCATAATGTTTGCAATGTTTAGCCATGTTGTAGCATGTATCAGTACTTATTCCTTTTTGTGTCCAAATAATATTCCATTATATGGACTTACCACATTTTATTTATTCATTTTTTAGTTAATGGGCATTTGAATTGTTTCCAGTTTTTAGCTATTTTTAATAACCTTGCCATGAAGATTTATGAACAAATTTTATGTGGAGATATGTTTTCAATTCTCTTGGATGTATACTTAGGAGTGAAATTGCTGGGTCATATGGTAACTCTATGTTTAGCTTTTAAATTGGGTTATTTGTCTTTTAATTGCTGAGTTGTAAGAGTTCTTTATATACTCTTGCTACAAGCTCCTTATTAGATATTTGATTAGCAAATATGTTCTCCCATTCCATAAGTTGCCTTTTCACTTTTTTGAAGGTGTCTTTTGAAGCATGACACATTTTTAATACTGACAAAGTCCAGTTTGTTTAGCTTTTGTCAATTGTGCTTTTGGTGTCATATCTAAAGCACACTGCCTAATTCAAGGTCACAAAGATTTACTTCTGTCTTTTATTTTAGGATTTCTTTAGTTTTAGGTCTTACATTCAGGTCTGACTTCATTTGAGCTAATTTTTTTTATGTATATGGTGTGAGGTAGAGATGCAGTTTCATTCTCTTGCATGTGGATATTCAGTTGTCCTGGCAACATTGGTTGAAAAGACTATAGTTTTTAATTGTCTTGAGAGCTTGTTGAAAACCAATTGACTATGAATGTAAGGGCTTATTTCTATACAATTATTTATGCTCCTCTGATCTATGTCTATGCCTATGTCGATAACACACAGTGATTACTGTAGTTTGGTAGTAAGTTTTGAAATTGGGAAGTGTGAGTCCTCCAATTTTGTTCTTTATTTTCAAGATTTTTTTTTTATAATTCTGCGTCCCTTGAATTTATGTATGAGTATTAGTAGCAGCTTATCGATTGCTGCAAAAAAAAAAAAAAAAAAAAAAAACCAGCTAGTATTTCAATAGCAATTGTTTTGAAACTATAGGTCAATTTGGAGAGTATCTTCCAATCCATGAACATGGGATTTTTTTTTCATTTATTTATTCCCTTCTAAGTGCTGCTTTAGTTGCATCAAATAAGTTTTGTTTAAGTGTTGTTATTTCATTTCCATTCACCCTAAAATATTTTGTAATTCCCCTTAGTATTTTTCCTTTGAGCCATTGCTATTTAGGAGTATGTTGTTTAATTAACACATATTTGGGAATTTCCCAAATTTGTTATTGATTTCTAATCTCATTCTGTTTTGGTAAGAGAACATACTTATGTATGATTTCAGTGCTTTTAAATGTACTGAGACGTGTTTTAAGGTGTAACATATAGTCTATCCTGGAGAATGTTCCAGGTGCATATAAAATGAATGTGTACTCTACTATATAGCTAAGTGGAATATTCCATACATGTCTGTAATATCTAGTCAGTTTATAGTGTTGTTGAGTCTTTATTTCTTTACTGATCTTCTGTTTAAGTTTTCTATCCATAATTGAAAATTAGGTATTGAAGTCTTCAACTATTATTTATGAATTGTCTATTTCTCCCTTCAATTTTGTCTGGTTTTTTTTTTTTCCCCATGTATTTTGGACCTCTTTGATTTTATCTCACTTGGAGTTTGTTGGAGCTTCTTGGGTGTGTATCATGTTTTCATAAAATTTTGGAATTATCAGCCATTATTTCTTTAAATATTCTTTCTGCCCCCTCTTTTTCTCCCCTCTACCTATTGTAATCCCTTAATGCAGATTTTAGTACATTAGTGGTATTCCACAGGTTGCAGAGACTGATTAATTTTGTCTAAATGTTTTTGTCTTTGAACAACTAACATATTTATGGCATCTGAAGAATCTCTTCTTGATGACCTAGACGAGACGTAACATTCTATTTAAGTATTCTCATATTTTGTGTAATTATGATAATAAAGATAAAATAAAGTGTGGATACTTTCAGGGAAGGAATGTCTACAAGTATACTGTGAGAGAACGAGATATCTCATTTGAGCAAATGAAAAGTCTGTAAATATTTAAAGTGCTAAGAAGTGCAACGACTGGAAGAAGTATTTGATTCTAGGAGTGTTTCAGCTATTATAATAGTAGCAGGTATCATTTTTTGATCACTTACTAAGCTTTAGTCTTTTCAAATATTACCACATTTAATAATTTACATAAGTATAATTATAGAAGCTTTAAGAATAGGTTAAAATCTCTAAAGCAATTTATAAATAAGCCTATTTATCTGAAAGTCCCAAGTTAACTTTATTATAGTTACAACTGTCACTATCTCTTGGTGGAGAGCAGGGTCAATGCACTCTTCCCATGAAGTATGGAAATTTTGAACCTCTGTAGTTCATATGTAGAATGATTCTTTATTTCCATTTTACAGATGAGCAAACTGAAACTCAAAGAGATTAACCATTTTACTCAACACTATCTTTTGTTTTATTTGTATATATCAAAGATAGTTGAAATTAAGTTCAAGAGGGTTGATTATACTTTGTCACCAGTGGTCTTATTCAATTCTTTTCTTCCATTATAGAAACATAGTAGACACTCAGCTAATGAAGATATAGTATTAAAATCAGTCAACTTTTTATTCTATCCTGGACCTGTTGTTTAGGCATGTGTTCTCTGAGTTCTCACTTTATATTTCTAAATCATTAGATAAAGAAAGAAACATGATGTTTATGTATTAAAAATGTAAGTCTTGAATGTATTGTTGTCATTTCTCTGTATTAGTCTGCCAAGGCTACCATAACAGAATACCACAGACTGGGGTGGCTGAAAAAACACAAACTTACTTTCTCACTGTTCTGGAGGCTGGAAGTCCAGGGTAAAGATGTCAGCAGGGGTTGGTTTCTGGTAAGGCCTCTCTCCTTGACTTGCAGACAGCCACCTCTCACTGTATCATCATATAGCCTTTCCTCTATGCATCCATGGGGGGCAGGGGAGAGAGAGAGAGAGACATCTCTCTCATGGAAGACACTTCTCATAAGAAACCAGTCCTATAGGATTAGGGCCCCACCCTATGACTTCACTTAACTTCAGTTACTTCCTTAAAGGCCTTATCACCAAATAAAGTCAAATGAGAGTTAGAGCCTCAACATATGAATGGAGGGGTGCACAATTCAGTGTATAATACTTTCTCCTACGTAATGATTCTGAGATACTGAGGAAAATGTTTTTTGAAAATATCTACAAATGGAGAAAAAAATCATATCACCTCCCTCCCCCATTTAACTTTTAAAGTTAAAATTAATATTAAAGTGTTATTTGTTTTAATAATGCTTATTCTGGCATGTGTTTTAAAAGACTATAAATCCCTTTAATTGAGTTGAACACAAGCGTTAAAGCAACTGAGAAATTTTAGAATGAGCAAATTGTTCTGAAAACAATTAGAAAAATATGATTTCTGCTCAGTATGTTTTCCATGCAGCTCTTCATTTAGTTTATATAAGACTTGTTTGGAAAACTTTCTTTGTTCAGTTAAACAAGTTAAGTCTGATCTTGAATGTATCTGATTTGCCTTCAATGTTCTTGCAGCCGCAGAAGCTTCCTCCTGCCAATCATTAAGCTTTTATAGAATCTTTTCTTCACTTAAGTGTGGTAAGTTTGAATATAGCTACATGAGCAAGTGGAAAGAGAATGAAGCCTTGGGTTCAAATCTGGGCTTTCCTTTTTACTGATCAGTGAGACCTTGAACAAATTACTTCATCTTGTCCTTCATTGCCTTGGCTTTGGAATCAGGATAGTAATATCCACCACATGTGGTGAATGTGGAGATTAAGAAAAGATGACATTTATGAGAGCCTGTTGCATTGCTGGACTCATCCTAATTCCCTTCATACCTACTCACTATGTTCTTGTTTGTTGATCTATTTATGTCTTTGTCCTCCTGCTTTGGAGCTAGGCTCCCGCTTCCTCATCTAACTTATTGCCTACCACTCTCATCCTCTGTTAATAACATGAGAGCTGTCTTCTTTCCTGCCCAGCTCACTCCCACTTCAAGACTATATGTGCTTTTCCTTCTATCTTGACTCTTCTTGCTCCAGATTTTTACAGAGCCTCCTTCTTATCCCTTTGGCCTGCACAAAAACTACCTCTTCTAGTGGCCTCAGATTCACTTGTTCTAAGAACACATGGACTTCCCTGGTGGCTCAGTGGTTAAGAATCCACCTGCCAATGCAAGGGACCCGGGTTTGAGCCCTGGTCCAAGAAGATCCCACATGCCGTGGAGCAACTAAGCCCGTGCTCCACAACTACTGAGCCTGCGCTCTAGAGCCCGTGAGCCACAACTACTGATCCCGTGAGCCACAACTACTGAAGCCCGCATGCCTAGAGCCCGTGCTCCGCAACAAGAGAAGCCACGGCAATGAGAAGCCCGTGCACCACAATGAAGAGTAGCCCCCGCTTGCCGCAGCTAGAGAAAGCCCGCGCACAGCAACGAAGACCCAATGCAGCCAAAAAAATAAAACAATAATAATAATAAAAATTAAAAAGAAACCAAAAACACATACCTTCCTTCAACCTCCAGCCCTAGACACAGTAACTCTTTATCCTTCACCTTGTTAAGTTTCCAGCACTTTTCACTATATGAAATGATTTTAAGTGTTTGCTGGCTCTCTTCTACACTAGAACGTATTACTGGGAGGGACAGAGACATTTTCTGTCTTAACTCAATATTCTGAGCATATGAGGGTTTAACAATAAATATCTATTGAATTATATATGAATAGAAGAATCTACACATTAAAACTAAGTAAATAACAATTTAAACATCTTTTATCTGACTTAGCAGCATATTTTATCCCTTGGGCTGTTATTAGATGTAATTCTCTGAAGTCACACATGGTAGATAAAGGGGTCCAAAAAAGTTCCAGGTGATGATGGAAACTGAGACAAGGAATCAAGATGTATTGTTGTAAATTTACAACGTATGTAAAACACACATGGTTAGTTAAGACTTGTTATCTGCCACCTTATGGATATATCCATGTAACAAAATATTTTTCTCTGTTGTGTTTTGCTGAAAATTTGATAATGCAGCATATTGCTGTCATTTTCATTCCAAAAGTCTAGTTATAGGTTCAGGGTAACAATTAGATCTACCGTGGGATATATTGAATATTTAGTTTCCTTTTGATACAAGAGTCAGATGATCCTTTGACAAGCAGTAGTGAAAGCTTGAGGGTGATTTCACTGACTCAAACCTGATATTATCTGTTGCACAAACTAAGACATCAAAGACTTTTTAAATACTGGTGAAATTCCTGGGAGAAGTAACTGCATATTAGCCTTAAGAACAACTCCTCTAACTTGTCTCATACTGAAATTTGTGTTTAATTATTAATTTATTAATTATTAAACATTAGCAATTAAATATTAATTGAGATAGTCACTTTCTCTTGTTTCTGGCTCTCTCTCTCTCTCTCTCTCTCTCACACCCACACCCACACACATACACATACACACACAGGAATGACATCAAATTAAAAGGGAGAAAACAAGTGTGAGAGAACTGTGGTGGGAACTTTCTGCTTCCCAGGACACTAACAATACCCATTAATGCCCCCCCAAAATTAAAAAAAATACTAATTAATGGCATTTCTTCATGAAAAGAATATCAGATTACTTTCTGTTTCCATTAAATGCATACAAGGGTACTATGTCTATTTTCAGAGTTCAATAGCTTCCCAGTAGATGGCACCACTGAGACTCAGTGCTGCTCCATCTTGATAAGGAAGTGTCATGAAACACTTGCCATTTCAAAGCATCTGTAAATAGTGAGATATAGTAACACTTGCAGTTGCCTTAGAAAACAAATACTCCTACAACATCTAGAAAATAAGTCAACTGTTGAAACCAATAAATGTCACAAGAACTCCCGCCGTGTATATATAACTTTTCGTATCTAATGATTTTTGTAATTTTAAATTTAAACTATTGAAATTATTTTTATAAAGAATGTGAATACAAACACAGACACATAGGCATATTTAATCTCTCCTCTTATAAATTCTGAAACCTTTCACGAGGATTTCTGTTAATTCCTCACATGCTTGCCCATTTTCTGCATATACTGTAGCCATGAGTGGGGCAAGAATATGAGGATCGCTAAAGGTAACACTTTATATCTAGACAGCTGGACTTCTCTCCTACCTGTGTGCATTACCTAGGCTAAAGGAGGCTTCTAGACGTACAAATCTATGACTCTCTAACAGTTACAGGACTTTATATTTGGTTTTCTATGCTCTCAATTCCCAGAGTAATATCCAATCTAACTTTGCTAGTAACTAAAAAGCAATTCCCACATCTGTGTCTTCAAGATTTATGTGCAAGTTGCCTAGGTAAAATTGGGAACGCATTTTTCTCTAGGAATGGTATTTTAATGATTGTTAGGTTGTCTGGGTAATCCATAATGACATTTTAATCTGTGATCTGGTAAATTCTCTGTGACTTTGAGACAATAGAGCACAGTGGTTAAAGCAAAAGGACTGGTGTCAAATAAACATCAGTGGATTTCAGTACCTTCCCAGTTAGTAATTAACTCACTATTTGTACCTATTTACTTATATTATTTACTTACTACTCTTGCTAATTATTACTATCTGGATATATTTTGGCGAGTTACTCAGAGAAACTGAAAATTCCCATGGGCTTCAGTTGTTCCTATGAGAAAGGGATGGGGGATAGTGATTCCAGATCCTAAGTCACTGGTCACCAACCCCAGCTCTTCTCCTTTCTACCTGTATAACCTAAAGCAGTTAACATAACCTCTCTGAGACTCAGTTTTCCTATCTTCAAAATGAGAAAGATGGCCCTACTTGGCAGTGTTACTGTAAGGATAAGGATTAAACAAGATTTGTTTGTGTGTGTTTGTGTATGTGTGTATAAATATGATGCATATTTATATATACATGCATGTATACACACACATATGTATATATACCACTAATGTATACATGCAGCTGCATTACTATACTACCTGTATTGAAGTTAAGTATTAAAAGCAGGAAATTGATTATGTTTTATGACCTCACACAGTTTTCTCCATCTTAGAATAAGTACAAGCTTTCAGGGACTTCCTCTGGGCTGTGTCTCTGCTTTTTAAAATTTTTAGTCCTGGGAAACTCCAAAGCTTTAAAGTAACTCAATATAACACATAAACATGGCTCATGGAGGTTCTGTTACGGGTCTGTATGGATCCTTTGAATAAAATAGAGCCAGCCCAGGCACTTTGAACAGATCATTCTAACAATAAGCAATAACCACTGCCTCTAATATCCAAGTCATTCCTGCCCATCTTTCTCCACCAGGCTCACAATTCATTGCACCATCTCCGTAGATAATTACCCAAGACAAAACCCCACTTCTCCCCATCCCATTCATGTCGGTTTAGCAACAGGCTTTGGTGAGGGTCTCTCTGTCCATGTGCTGCAACAACTGTGGGCAGATGACTGACCTGAATTCTAACTTGACCCCATAAGGTTAAGGCAGATACGTAGTTCTGAGTGGGCTTTGGGAACCACACTATGCTTCTGGAAGCTCTCGTATATTCCTCTCTCCAAATGACCAGTCTTTTATTCATTAATTCATTCAACAAATATTGATGGAGCACTTAGTATGCCAGTTACTACATCAGGCACTATGTTTGCCCTCGTGGTCCTTCAACTTTGTCTAAAAATATTGTCCATCATTTACTGAACACATCCTAGGTGTCAAGTGTTTTACAAACATTGCCTAATTTCATCCTTGTAGAACACTGTGAACTAAGGGTCATAGATTACAGAATTGGAAACTAAGATGTAGAGGATAAGAAGGTTACCCAAAAAATGAAGGAAGAAAGGAGAAAGGAAGAGAGGGAGGGAGAGAGGGAAGGAGGAAGGGGAAGTAAAATACAAAAGAGTGAGTAGCAGAACCACCATTCCAGTAGAGGCTCCTCTGACTCCAAAGCCGAATGCTCTGCATGCTTGGGTTCACCGCCAGGTGCTGGCAAGAGAGAGAGGCCTTCTAATGTTAGGTAGGAAGGATAAAGCTATATTAAATAATGATTCAATATGTTACACTATGTACATGCATAGATAGCCACAAAGGCATAACTGAGCCAAGTTTATTAAATATATAGGCTTGCATGTGGTTGGGAAAGTTACAAGAGCTTTTGAAAGTAATTTTTGTCCCCTTGCGCTTAGGATGAAGTAGTGAATAGGGGTCAATGAGCAAATGAATAAAGAAAGAAAGACAAAGACAGAGAGCAAGAGAAAGAAGAGAGGGAGGGAGGGAGGGAAGGAAGGAAGGAAGGAAGGAAGGAAGGAAGGAAGGAAGGAAGGAGGGAAGGAAGGAAAGAAGGAAGGAAGGGAGGACAGCCAAGTTATTTTAAAGTTACATTTGTAAACAGCTGTTGGAAGTTGTAACCTAATGAGAGTGTCTCATTTTTAATCAGCCAAAATAATTCCCAACAATTCAAGTTTAAGGTTTTTTCGGCTTGTAGGTGAAACAGCATTAAATAAGATTTGGAAAAGTCACTGAATTGCTCAAGTTAACTATGAATTATCAGGGTTTTTTTTTGTTTTTTTGTTTGTTTTTTGCTTAGCTGGAGTCCTTGTATTAGATAACTACTTTAATAAATATGTTGGCTCTTCTCACTGTTCTGATGAATCTGAATTTCAAGAAGAAAGAAATTTTTGAGTAGCTTTTAAGGAAAGGAAAAAAAAAAACTTCGTATCTGTAGATAGTTGTCATTTTTAATGTATATATTTATGAATTTCAGTGGGGCATTTTTGGGAAGTTATGAAATGATGGTCAAGAAAACTGTGATAAAAGACAATTACCGTGAAACTTCTTGACTTACTGTCCATCTTTGGCACTTAGCAGATCTCACCAGCACATTCTAAACCTGAGCTCTAATTCTGACCTCTAACCACACTGCATGGCTTCCATCTAGTGGCTACTCCATGAGACTTACCAGGCAATCATAAATCATAAAATAAGTAAATACTTAGCATTGACAAAATATGACCTATAAAGATGTGAAGGCCATTTATTTACTAGTATTACTGCCCAACTCCTTACTGGATGATAGATTACATATTTTACTTTATTTTATTTTATTTATTACATATTTACTTTATTTATTTCAAACAAATCTTAAACTCCCAGGGCCTCAGTTTTCTCATCTGTAGAATGGGGTAAATAAAAGTTTTACTTCACAGAATGTTTGTGAAGTTTTCATAGAATAATCTAGGTACTGCTGTAACATAGTACCTGAATCGTGGTAAATTTTTTTGTTTTGTTTTAATTTTTATTTTATATTGAAGTATAGTTGATTAACAATGTTGTGTTAGTTTCAGGTGTAGAGCAAAGTGATTCAGTTATACAAATACATGTCTCTATTCTTTTTCAAGCTCTTTTCCCATTTAGGTTATTACAGAATATGGAGCAGAGTTCCCTGTGCTATACAGTAGGTTTTTGTTGGTTATCTATTTGATTCATGCTAATTGCTCCATAAATAGCTTCATTCTTGTTCTTGGTGTTTTTGTTGGTGTTATTTATAAAGTGAACGCCTTCATCACATTATCTCTATGCTCTGGACTACTTGTAAATCTGAATCTTAGAGCCTAACCATATTAATAGGTCTGTCTATTGGGGTAACACTGAAGTAAAGTTTTAAGAGCAGTGCAAATAGTAATTAGATCTTGAACAAACATTGAAAATCATAAATCTAAGAAGATCCCTTTTCCCTCCTCATCCTGAGTTGAGTGTTTTGCGTGAGTTGCTATTATCTTTGCTTCTTTGCAGCGTCTATATAGCAGAGGGGCTTACAGTGTAGAGTCTAACGCCAAACTCCCTGTGTACAGAGCCCAGCTGTGCATCTGCTAACCACGTGACCTTCAGCAAGTTACTGAAAGGCACTGCTCCTCAGTCTCTTGGTCTGGAATCTAGGCAATATAATAGGATATACCTCGGAGGGTTGTGGTGAGCAAAAAGTAATTTGCTTAGTACAGCGCATGGTTAGTATTGTAAGAAGGTTAACCATTATTATTATTTTCTTTTTTTTTTTATCTTCTAACGGTGGTTTATTTTATTGCTTCTCTTAAAAAATCGTGCTGGAACACGGTAAAAATCTTTGTCATTCATAAATGTATTCAGACATTTCAAAGTATTGGTTATCATACATTTATATATTATATAATGCTATTATAAAATTCCTATATGTGCAAGCCAGATATTTAAAATACGCTTGACCAACAGACACCAAGGTGAATGAGATTCCAGGCTAGAATAGCATTAGCATAAAGATTTTATTTAGCCCTAGGGAGGAGCAAGATGGCCACTCGCTGGACAAAGACAAAAAGGAAATAACGCAGCATTGTTCGAGGTTGAGGATAAAGTCAGTTAAAGCAGAAAGCTGCTGAACAGGTCACCATTTGGTGCTGAGTCACTGTTTCAAAGAATCACTGTTTGCTATTATAAAGGATGGCCAGATGCCAGGACCAGCTTAGAGGTTACGTGTTGAGATATGAAGGTCGCGGGGACGTTTTAGATTGGGTTCCTCAGAAGCAGCCTCTGACACAAAGATCTATGTGAAATAATTTGCAGGAAGTGTTTCTAAGAGAGAAGGAGGAACTGGGAACAGAAAGGATGAGATGTCAAGCAAAGTTTAGCAGAGGATCACGTTAGTTCAATTCCAAAGATGAACAAGTGCTGAGGACATCATAGTTCAAACCAAGACTTGTTCTGATCAGGAACTAGGCAGTTGCAGCTCCGAGACGGTCGTTGGTTAAAGGCCAGCTGTTAGGGGTCAGGGGTACCAGTTCCCAGGTCGTTCCTGTTCACCGTGTGCACAGGTAAAACACGTTCTGGCATTCTTGAGAGTAGCCTGCTGGAAATGAGCCTGTCAGTTATGGCGAGTGAAAGCATATTGAGGGCTGGCATAAACAAAAATGGGAAAGGAATCCATCCAAGGAGACATGGCAGAGCACTAATAGCTTCTGCTACAGAAGGAGTGGCAATTTACGTCTAAGTTGAAGAAGAAATGCTGGAAAGTACTAAGCAGTCCATTGCTGTTGCAGTTACCTTGTTAAAAACTGACTTTGGCAACTTTTGTGATGCTGTTTGTATTCCTACCTCATCATGTATTCTTCCAGTGCTTAAAGTATGTCATTCCAAGGTTTTGTATTAGTAACTAAAAATATGAATCATAGAGATCCTTTAGATATGTATAATATCTAGAATACTTGCATGCATATTTCCTTCCTGAACAACTCTATAAGTAGGAAAAAACATGAAACCTTACCCTCATTCCTGAGACAAAGTACTTATATTGCTGGATGACATCTGAGTCACAAATTAAACCCAGAAGAATGTCCTTCCTTGTCCAGCAACTTACACAGACTTACAAATGAAAAACAGGTGTAGACAGTTTGAAAATGCTTAGTCACAATAATTATGATTATCAGCATTACACATTAATGATCATAGAATAGATACTGTTTATTATGTTGCATATATAGAAAATGGGATAAGACCTGATTCTTTACCAGTATTCCCTCTCCCAAAACATTTGGTGTCATTTATGTAACTCTTCAGGTACCAGACAAATTTTGTTTTCCCAGGAGGTTCAAGCCTGCTAGAGAAATCTTTATATTTTGATTGTTGATGAGAAGGAGAATGTTAACTAAGAGTTTTTAGCTTGGACTCTGATGGTCCACCCCCATTAGGCAATTGACAAAAGCCAAGGTTCAGCTAGAAACCAATCACTCAGTAGCAATGTCAGCACTTAGATTTAGCGGTAACTTTTCTCCAACCAACCAGGAATGAACTTAAGGTGTGTTTTCCACAAACCTTACCATATCTTTATTTTGTACTGTCCTTTTTTCACTTCTATCTTTCCTAAAATGTATGATCTTCATTGTTTCATTCAGTCTTTCTACATTTGCTATGGACTGAATTGTACCCCTCCCCCTAAATTCATGTATTGAAGCCCTAACACCCAAGGTGACAGATTTGGAGATGGGGTCTTGAGGGTAATTAGGTTTAGACGAGGTCATAAGGGTGAGACCCTTATGATGGGATTAGAACAGACACCAGAAAGCTAGCTTTCCTTCTCTCTCTGGCGTGTGAAGACACAGTGAGAAGGTGGTTGTCTGCAAGTCAGAAATAGAGCTCTCACTGGAAACCAACCATGCTGACACCTTGATCTTGGACTTCTCAGCTCTAGAAGTGAGAGAGGAAAGTTTTCTGTTTTTAATCCACCCATTCTATGGTATTTTATTATGGCAGTCCAAGTAGATTAGGACACTGTTCTTGCTCTTCTGGAACTAGTTCTTGGAACTAGAATAGAGGAAATTAAATGTTAATCAGCATCGCCAGAGCTTAGTTCAGATATTAAAATGGAGATCAGTTCTCTAAATTTGATAAAGAATCTGATGAATGCCATTATACAGAAGTAGTCATTTTCCCTTTTCCAAGAAGTCATGCATAACTTTCAAATCCAGAGTATGTTTTGAAAGCGAGTTAAGTCTGATGGTTACATGCCACTTAGAATTCCCAGTCTTGCTGGTGGAACATTTTGTAGTAACATTTAAAAATATAAACATCTTATTTTTCTCCTTCAGTGAAGAAAGCTGATTCATGATGAGTTCCTCTGCCCTTCTCTTCACCATATGTCTCCTCCTTAGTGTTGATTTCCTGTTGACATTAAAAGGAGAAACATGTACTAAGGAGTTAGCATGAATGCTTTGAATTTAATGATGAACTTTTTAAAAGCATGGGTCACATTTTCCTATAAATCCATTTAAAATGCATTGTGAACCATTTTGTTCATACTTTGCAGAAGCTTATTGTATTGCAAGTCTTAATATTCCCTTTTCCCCAAAAGGCTAAGAAAAGTATCGTAAATAGATTTACTTCTACAATGTAATGAGAGGAGGGGGATCCTGTGAGAAGCTGATAAGAGTCTTATGATTCAGTAATACACAGCCTATCAAATCCAGCTCGATGTCAAGAGGCTGTAAGCATTTTATAATTCCTGATGGAATGTTGCCTTTGCCTTCCTCCTCCATGTTCTCCATTTGACGTACTTACGCACGCCCATGCAAGATATTTGGCACATCTGTGCTTTGCTTTCACGTTCATTTTTGTTAGATTATTCAGCCTACACTTATCAGAGATCTACAGAAATTGTTTCAGAATGGTACTAATGGATACATGGATGGAATAACATCACAATGTGTTTCTGCTGCCCCTGCGCTTTGTCACAAGGAGATAGTCATATTTCAAAGGTCATTTCTTGGCTCATCTTTTTTTTTTGAAGCCTTCTTCCAGCTGTTTTTTTTCTTTTTTTTTTCTTTTTTGGCTGCATTGGGTCTTCGTTGTTGTGTGCGGGCTTTCTCTAGTTGCGGTGAGCGGAGGCTACCCTTCATTGCAACGCGTGTGCTTCTCATTGCGGTGGCTTCTCTTGTTGCAGGGCACGGGATTTAAGCACGTGGGCTTCAGTAGCTGTGGCACACGGGCTTAGTAGTTGTGGCTCGCGGGCTCTAGAGCGCAGCCTCAGTAGTTGTGGTGCACGGGCTTAGTTGTTCCATGACATGTGGGATCTTCCTGGACCAGGGATCAAACCTGTGTCCCCTGCATTGGCAGGTGGATTCTAAACCACTGCACCACCAGGGAAGTCCCTTGGCTCATTTTTTATCGACCTTATCGTACTTCATAGCCCCTAATACACTTTGAATTGTCATTTTACTGAGATGGCCTAAATTTATATATCAATATATCCATATCACACAAAGATCTCACAGATTGGATCCTTTGTTTCCATTGTGAATTACAAATAATCAGCTGTAAGAAACTTCAGAGTAAAGTGGGTGTACAGAATATTCAATACCTTTTTTTGTTATCATTTGGAACTATTAACTCCAGCAATTCTGTTTAAAATTATTTGGATGACTTTAGATAATGTGTATATAACCTACTCACCTTGCTTTTGTTCCCTTTCCCTTAAGTTTCTTCATGCTTTCTAAGATATTATTATCTATTCTCTATTACTGCTCAGCCATTTAGTTTACCCCATATTCCTTTTGTGTCTCTCCCACCCCCCAGGCTCCATCATAGGAGTGACTCACAATTTGCATATAAAACAACCAAATTTTTTATGTTTTTAAATTAATTTTTATTGGAGGATAGTTGATTTACAATGTTGTGTCAGTTTCTGCTCTACAGCAAAGTGAACCTGTTATAGATATACATATATCCACTCTTTTTTAGATTCTTTTCCCATATAGGTACAACCAAACTTTTTAAGTACACCCAAAGTACATTCACATGTAGACATAATAGGACGCATTGAGATTGGTGGGATCTTTATTTCGTTAAATTTCCCCCAAAACCAACTTAATTGGGATGGAGGAGGGATATTTAAAAACCAAGAAAAAAGGCTTGAGGCAATGGAAAGATTATAAACACCTTTAGTGAACATACCACAAGTGCTCATTCTCTGCATTTTTTGCAATACTCTTGACTATTTGCCAAAGCAAAGAACCTACAAACTAGATGTTTTAAAATTTATTATTTTAGTGTGACTAAACCAGAATTTGATAAATACAGTGTTTAACATGTTTATACAGATTTGGAATTTAAACTGTATTTCTCAAGGTAGAAAAAGAGAGCATTTTTCTGATTATAAATGGTTAATGGTAGAATTCTCACTTGCCCAGGAGTCTGTATTTGATTCTCACTGCTTACAATTTCACAGAGGACCTCTCTCTTAAGCCTTTAGTACTGTGGTTGGCATTTAATGTACATACAGTAAACATGTGTTTACTAAATAAAAGAATGAAATAGGGAAAATATAATGTATAAACATAATGCAAAATAAATATTTAGTCATCATGCTATGTGCTAACATTATTTTCATAAGTCAGGAAAGCTGTAAGCCTGATACATATTTATTTACACCACTAACAAATAATGATTATGTGTTCATTTAAATATTTGAGTTTTAAGTATAGATTTCCATTACATGTCTTTTCTTAAAGGAATGTAATCTTGGCTCATGTGATCATTTTATTATACCCCTGGTACGGTTAAAGGATCTGTCTCTTTATTGGTTACCTTTTTAGATTGATTTATCAAGCAAAGGTAATATTTTGCATTGCTTCACAGAGTTTGTAAATTAAATGTACAAATGAAACAATTTGCTTATTGCCAAGTTACCCATAGTTCACATAGAAGTAAGATGCATGAGACTAATGTTTTTATTGGCACTTTTTCCATTGACTACTGACACTTTCCAGGAATGTTAAATTGAATCAAGAAAGTACAAACTATCCATGAAACATTTTTATCTGCTTATCAATTTCAGAGCACCTTAACTTCATGAAAATGACAAAGTCTCATTGTTCTCTGACAGTTCTTGCTTTTGAATTAGATTACATACCCATTATGATATCTATGGAATTCCAGAATAAAATTCTAGTAGAGAAAAATGTTGAAAAATAATTTGAGAAAGTAAGTCATGAAGTTAAAAACATTCAAAAGGCCCATGAAATTTGTCATAGCTTTAAAAATACCAACCACATTACAGCATCTTATGTAATAAAATTTCACATATATGGGTTTTTTCAAATACTGTAGTGACCATTTTTCACAAATAAAGCTTGAAAAGTTAGCTACTATCCACATGTATGTTGTTATAAATTGATATTTTAAAATTATCAGTGGCATGCTTTGTTCTGTTTAAAGATTTGTACATTTTATTATTGCAGTTTCATACAGTGTATTTCAGTATTTAAAATATCCAAATAATTTAAATAACAATGTTTAATATTTTATAACAGTTTCCTATTTCAAACTTCATTTCATATTATTGGTTAAATTTATTAAAATACTTAGGATTAGCAACAAAAATACAGTAGCCCAATAAGATTCTGTAGAACTCAGTTTTCTAGTTGACATGGTTTTAATGCAGTATTTGTCACTAAGAAACATTTGAAGTTAATGTATGCATCCCCTTTCTGAGCATTTTTTATGTTTTTATAAATAGTCATAGACACATTGGTTAGGATGCTGTGAGATGCCCTCCTGCTTTGAGAGATTTCCCAGGTGGGCATTGCTCTTTGTTTCCCGTCTCCGATCCCTTAGCCATTAGTTTCATATCCATCAGCCCTCATTTGCCCCAATTCCACAGTAACTCCAATTTTAAAGTAACAGTGAGTGAGACTTAACTAACATCAGATTTGTGAGTTCAAATAAATTAGGTCTGTGTATTTCCCTTGTTCGCATACTTCTTTGTTCTTGCTGAGTACTTTAGTTGATCAATAAGGCGTGATTTGACTTAGGAAAACCTTTGTCCATTTCCCAAGAAATTGTACTGTTTATTTTCCCTGAATTTTCTGTGCATTTTAAACACTGTTTGAAGTTCATCGTAAGTGTTCCATGAAGTTTTGTTTTAGCTCTGGTTATTTCTAGATTGTTTTTGACCTTCAGACTTTATGGCTTGGGAAAACTTTGTTTTTAATAGATGGCTTTTCTTTTTATGGAAAAGGATTTTTTATTTTGTCACAAAGTTTTGTGCTTTGTTCATTTTATTGTATTTTTGAAGGTTTTTTATTATTGCTTTGAGGTTTCTTTAATGTCATTTTTTTTAAACCTGTGGCTCATTTGTTTCTGAACTTTCAAGTTTTTTTTCTTTTCTTTTCTTTTTTTTTAATAAATATTGCCCAAGCTTCTGATGGCTTTTATTTGTATAAATGAAATAGTCTCAGGGGGGAAAAAAGTCCATAAATGTGTGTGTGTGTGTGTGTGTGTGTGTGTGACTGTGTGTGTGTGTGTGTGTGTGGTATATATCTATCATAGAGAGTAAGTTCCCATTTAAAAATTAGCTACAATCAAAACTTACCAAAAATTGTTTTGTTTTCTAAAGATATGTTTTCTAAATTTTCCTGTACATAAATCAGTTTGACAGAAAAAGAAAGCCACTTTCAAGCAGTAGAAATTCCTTTAGTAAGTTCAATTTTAAGTTCCTAGGAAATGCATAGAGTCTTTAAAAAATCAGAAAAGATAATAATGGATACTTCATGTTGGAAAGTAGCTCTTTAGCTTCTTTCTCCATATACAAGCTTAAAGTTGTGTATGGAGAAAACTCAAGTTTGGGTTGATTTCCAGCTTCATTAAGCTTTTTGCATTCCGCAGCTGGCTTCCACACTTTTTCATGGTCCCTCAGACCTCAGTCTTTTTCACGAACATGTGTTTTTCAGCACTCTTCTGTAACATCCCTGATCCCTCAGTTGAGCTTTGGTGTCACCTTTGTTACTGCGATTTTTTCCCTCTCACATTAATGTGTGAATGAGTATTCTTGGTCAGTGCTCCTTTCCAGACTGTGAGCTTCTTGAGGGCAGGGATGCTGCCGACTTCATCATTGCATTCTCAATGCCTAATGTGGTGACTAACTCATGCCAGCTGACTGCTGCTCAACCAACACCTGCATTGGATGAAGCGCCTCTGAGCCTGGAATGTGGAGGTGATACAGAAGAAGGGACATCACCAGGACTGTTGACAGATGAGCACAGCATTCATTGACTAAAAGATGAGCATTCATTAACTAAAATGTTCACTGTGTAGGAAGCTGAATAGAAGGGGAAAATTAGTAGAATGCTATATATGGACAGAAAGTTGAAGCTAGGAAAAGAATGAAACATGGAGACAGGGAATCAAATTCTTCAGAGAATAAGGAGTTTAGCATAAGGGAAGGTGGTAGAAGAAAAATAGTTTTCTAAATAATCATATTTCACTTGATTTGGCAGTGGATTATCTGATCAGAGATGACGTGGAGAAAATTCACTTTGTAATATTTTATTAATGGGAAAGATTCCAGAGTTTGACAGGTAGGGTTATTTGTATGCTGGTGATAGATAGGAATAGATACATATCGTAGCTTTAATTTTTGCAAATTTATTGAAGAGGAAAAAAAAAAAAAAAAAGGGAGAGCCTTAAACCATAACTTAAGAAAGAAGAACTGAGCTTAGAAAGCAGGACATGAGACTTGGCTGAAAAGCCACTGATGCAGAATAAAAAAATTACCTGGTGTGTAATAATGATAATAATTTATATATATATAATTGTAAATAGTGTGTAGCAGGGGCCAGGCTTTCATTATTTCATTTAAACCTCAGAACAACCATCCGGGGAAGATTTCATTGTTATCCCCAAAGAAGTCAATAGTGACTGAGAGGCAGGTGACTTGCCCAGGGTCCCCAAACTAGTAACTTTAGAGTTGGGAATGGAACCCATTTAGAACGTTGTACTTTCTACGCTGTAGTCTAAGTTTTAACCAAACTCTATGCAGCGGTTGTGATATAGCTGTCCAGGGTTTAAGAATTATTTTATTTTATTTCATTTGATCCTTGGAAAATCTACAAGATAAGCAAGAAGGTGTTACCATCCTCAACTGAAAGGCAGAGAAACAGGCTTAAAGGGAAGCTGAGAGAGGTGCCCAGGTCTGTACAGGCTGTGAATAGTAGTGGTCAAACCTAAACCAATAGCTTTTAGTTCTAATAACACCACAGTTTCCACTAAACCACTCTTCCTCCACAGAGGGTTGCTCCATTAGAGAAAGAGTCTTCAAGTCCGTATTTTTATTATAATATAGTAAGTGTCTTGTGTCTGTACTCACACGTACTTATGCTAGAACCTGTTGGATACCATTTCACCAAGGCCAAAGGTCATAGGGAAAGCTGAATTCTTAAGAATGGGTCTGTACATTTAGAGAAGCAAAAGGTATTTTGTGAACGCTTTATCATCGTGGATTCTAAAGGACAAAGTGAGAGAGTGGCATGGACATATATACACTACCAAACGTAAAATAGATAGCTAGTGGGAAGCAACCACATAGCACAGGGAGATCAGCTCTGTGCTTTGTGACCACCTAGAGGGGTGGGATGAGGAGGGTGGGAGGGAGGGAGACGCAAGAGGGAAGAGATATGGGGATATATGTATATGTATAAACTGATTCACTTTGTTATAAAGCAGAAACTAACACACCATTGTAAAGCAGTTATACTCCAATAAAGATGTTAAAAATAAATTAATTAAATAAATAAATGAATGAATGAATAAAATAAAGGTTGAAAGCATACGGCTGCATTTTAAAAACTTGTCTACATAAGGTACTTTTGAGTATGGTATTTGTGTCCTGAGTTAGTTAATAACAGCTGCAGGCCAGAGTTCTTCCACGAGCTGCTGGTGTGTTTCAATACTGCTGATGTCTTTGAACAAGAGAAGCGAAGCTGTGTGGGGAAAACTATGAGTTTGCATTCTTCTTTTTAAATGAAGCCTTTACAACAATGTCAGATAGTAACAGTGGCCTCTAAAAATTTACCAATGCTGATTAGATATGATCAGCAGATTATTGTTGCTTTTCCTCTCCAGGTCTTCCCCACCCCCCAGTCACATGTAGAATGTTAAATAAAATCACTTCCCTGAAGCACGTGTTCTCTACCATTGTTGACCACGTTTCCATGCATTTCTAAGGCTTCTGACTGCAGTTTACTAACTTGAAGGGGTTAAAGAAGGCAGTGCGTGGGTGGGGGGAGAAGGGAAGAAAACCGTTTTGAGGCCCTTTCGTGACCCCTACCGTGCTAATTGCCTTCACGCTCATCGAGTCCACACCACAGCCCTGCGAAGTCGGTATTTTTATACCTACTTATACCGAAAAGAAAACCAAAGCTAGAGAAATGAAATAAATTGTGCAGAGTCTCACAGGGAGTAAGGGAGGGAGATCGAAACCCATGTTGGGCTCCTAATGCCGTGCTTCTTAACTCTGTCCTTAAAGACTCTTGCATTCAAATTCACTTTTAGTATGTATTTGTGAAGTTCTGTTGTGAAACGTGACTGTTATCAGAAGTAAACAGTGCCTTGAGAAACACACACACACACACACACACACGCACACACAGAGGATCATACAGAAACATACAGAAAACTTTAAAGCAAGTGCCTAAATAACCTGCCACTCAGAGCAGAGATGGAACCTTGCCATCACACCACACGTGTCCCCTCCTGTCTTTTCCTCTCACACCTGCCTCTTGCCCGCCTAGAGAAAATACTATCCTAATTCATGGTAATCACTTCCTTGCTTTTCTTTTCCTCGAAACCTTTTCAGAAGTTTTTAGTTATCATTACCCAGGAAAACACAGTCACATCCAAATGAGGAGCACAGCTCTTCAGTAGGAAGGTCTGCAGGAATATGCCTCTGTTGCATTGTTTGCCTTTCTCACACTGAAGATCAGGAGTCTTGAAATTTGGGCTCAGGTGACCATTTCTCAGGCTTCCAGTGCCCCTAAGTGGCCATAACAGAAAATACAGCATTTGACAACTCAGAGACTATCCTGCCAACCAACAGCTATAGACTTTCCTTTGGATTCCTGGCCTTGCTCCTCCTGTGTTCTTCGTCCTCTTTTTGTTAAACGAGGGCTCCAAGTACTTCAGTTTGACTGCTTACAGAGGGCATTTGTGCAGCGTTAATATTAAGTGGGAAATCGCTGACGGCGGAGGTGGCCGTCTGTCCTGCTCCCCCCTCGGGACTCCCCATTAGCCCTCATCACTGCAGTCGTATCAGTTTGGGACTAGGTGGGAGCTGTGGCCGCAGACCTGCTGGTGCTCAGATATGCCTCGCTTCTCCTTCCCGTTCACGGCGTTCATGACTTAGAAACAGGTGCATTTGCTGCGTTTTTGTTCTGAGCTGTCAGGTCGCTTAATGGCATAGGTGGACTTTTGATTTTTACTCTCTTTTGAAGGTGCTTCATGGGGAGCAGGCTGCCACTGAACACACGAATTTGTGGGCATTTACTGGGTGTGGGGAGATACTTTTAGTAAAGAAAAGATGACAACTTAAGAATGTTCTTAAGACTTAACCTTAGTGGGAATTTATTGGTTCCTCTGTTTCATAATCAAGGCAGAAATTCTTTTTTCATGTTTCTCCATGAAGTTCCATAGGCAACCCTACATTTTCTAAAGCTTGAAAAAATAGACACTAATTTAAATCACTATGCTATATTTTGACAGTCCTTTCTAGTGGAAAATTTGGTTTATTCACATATTAAGCCAATATTTATGGAGGGACCAAGTATATGCCAAATAAGGTGAAAAGGTTCCTATTTTCATGACAGATGTTCTATAGCAAAGAACTGGAAGGAATGATTAAATAAGTGAATAAATTTAAAAAATAAATGAGGTAATTTCAGATGACAGCAAGAAATATGAAGAAAAGAAAAGAGGTTCTTTGGTTGGAGAATGCTTGGAAGAGAGAAGTTACTTTAGATGAAAGAGTCAGGGAACGCTTCTCTTAGAATAGGATCTTTGAGCTTAGCTGTCAATGCAGAGAGTGAATCAAGAACTGGACAGCATTTGAGACAGAGAGACCAAAAAATGCAGAATCCGAGCAGCATAAATGTTTTTCAATGCACCTGAGAAACAGAAAGGTGATTAGTGAGAGAAGAAGAGAGTAGTAAGAATGAAGTAGGACAGTGAAGAGGGGCCAGGTCCAGTCCCTTTGGGCCATGTGTGGATTTTATTCTGTAGACAGTGGCCATCGCTGGAAATGGCTGATAACAAATTACATTTGCATGTAGATTTTTTTTAAGAAAAGCTGAAATCAATGGGAGATGTATGAGTTTTTAAAATTGTATAGGTTGTAGGATGTTGGTTATATCATAATGAAGCAGACACAAACCGAACAATTGAGGAAGCACAATGTAAGAATTATTGTTTTCAGATTAGTTTACAGTTTCTCAAAGCTCTTTTTTTTTTTCTTGTTTCTTTCACATTTTATTTACCGACACATACTCAGTTTTTGAGATTTAGATAGTATCTCACAAGCTAAACTGCTGCCAAGTCACATGCTTTTGCTCAGTTGTGTTTGGTCCCAGCATAAGTACTTGCTATTATGCCCCTGACTTTCTTGAGGGATATTATGAGAAGCTGCTGCTTCACTTACTCTTGTATTTATGTAGAAATGTTTTTAAGGACATTATGCACCGTCTCATCATGTGACCTCTCAGGTAGGTGTGCTCCCTGCTGCAGCATCAGGGAAAGTAAATGTGCTTTACCTGGAGAGCTGGAATGCTTTTAATCTCAAATATAGGGTGTCTTTGCTCTTGCCAGGAACACAGAACTAAGTCTGCTTCTTACTTGGGACAAGGGTTTCCATGAGTGAACAACTCTTCACTTACCCTTCATCAGAAGTTACTTATCTATTTCTGCATCTTCTTGCATCAAACACATTTCCGTAAACTGCCTAGAATCCTTTCTGCATCAGATAATAGAATACGTAGATAACCATAAAGTTGCTCACCACTCTCTCCACCACCCGCAGGCCTGTATTCTCATTATTTTCAAACTGCTGCTAGCAGGTACTTAGCACTTTCATTAGGGCTTGAATTTCCCTAGAGCAGCAGGCCATGGCTAGGAGTGTATACCCCTCCCTTTCATCACAGCCTGCACCTCCTTCTCTGTACACTGACATCCACACGCACCCACCATGGGCACACACACCGACACACACTAACTCTTTCTTGTATGCCAGGAGTCTGTCCAGGAGAAACCCAGCCTTCTGTGTCTTAACAGACTCTGTTGGCCACTAAAGGTGATGATATATCAAATATAAGCGCTTAGTACTTGAAATTTGTTAGGTTGGCAGTCTTGTATTCTTACCTGAGGAATCTGCACTTTTCTCTTATTTGTAATATTTTTCTCAGACGCCAGACAGATGTTAAAGAGGGGACTCTCCTCTAACACTTACCATAATGTCTTCAAGGTCATTTCTTAAACAATCCTTTCCTGTGCTACCAAGAAAAAATAATGCGTGGGGTGAGACGCTATTTTATGAAAGTAAAAAAGTTGACTTTCTGTGCCAAGGACAGAGATTTTTTGTAGGTGGAGAAGAGGCGGCCTAGGAAGACCGGATCCTCACAGGTGGCATCTTGCCTCTATGTTTAAAGCAAATGTTTGTTTGTTCGAAGACAAAGTAGCCAACCCAGAGCAGCCTGCCTGGCAAAAGCAGAGTGGGAAGGGCAGAACACATCTTTTGTGGAAGTCAGATAAATTTCATGCTTCTTAACATCGCCTCTGACTGCAGGCCTTTCACAGCAGTCTGGCTCCTTCCCCAGTGGGAACAAAAAAAGGAAAAGTGATTAAAGTTCCCTCAGTAATAGATAGCAGGAGGCAGTGGTCTTGGCATCTTCTACAGAGGCAGAGAGAGTCCTTTAACAAGACTTGTGAGAGTACTTTGAAGAAAAGAAGTTAAGACTCACAGGGCTGGTAGAGGTCTGTGGTAACATTTGTTCATTTCCTCTGTTTCGTGTGGCCGCTTTGACTTCCTGTAATGGCGCCACCCTCTTCATTAAAATGTTCCAGTTAAAAGAAGGAAAGTGAAGTTGAGCGCCTAGCTGGGCCCAGCGTTCAACCATGCTCTACTGTGTGAGTAGGAGTGTTCAGAAGATGATTACTAAATCCAGTGAGTGTGTGTGTGTGTGTGTGTGTAAAAGACAGAGAGAATAGGAAGGAATGAATGAGTACAGGAGAGTATTTTTTCTGTATGCTTCAGTGGCCTGGGATTTTGGATGGCCAGAATTGTCTTTGCCTCGGTCCAGTCAACTGGCTAGACTACGCCTCTCCAGGACCAAACCCCTGGACCTTTCACTCTCTTTAAAAAGAAACGGGGGAAAAAAAAGGTTTGCAATCAGTATTCAGACATTCTTATAACTAATAGGATTAGGGGCGTTACAAAGGGATTTGAACAAGATAATTAGTTTACCGCTTAGTTGACAGTGGAACAAGCAAAATCCTTCTGAGAAAAGGCAGACAAAATAGGTCAGAAAAATGTGTGGGAAATGAGGTAAGACCCTCAACGAGGACCCTGATCGACTTGAATATTATGAAAGGACTCCAGAGCCTTCATTCATGGCTGCAGACTGTTTGCCTTTTTTTTTTTTTTTTTTTTCTCAACTTGGGCCACCAGAGGTGTGAAGAAAAGTGACTTACTCAATGTTAGAGTTAACTGCTGTTGTTCCTGGACCCAGAATGTTCTGTTGTAAGTGCATAAATGCTGCCTTCAAAGGATTTCTCACAACGTGATATAAAGGGTATGTTTTGGAAAATCTGAAGAGCTCTTATCAGGCATTTTACAAGCTGGAAAAAATTATACAGTTAGGAGAACTCGTTAAAAAAAATCCCTGAATTACTTTATTGCAATGAAAAATGTTGCAAACAGAAATGTGAGGGGGCGTGTTCTATGCTTAAAGTACTTATTTAAGTATTTGTGCTTTAATATGGACAGTTTTCACTGTGATTAAAATACACTTAAGAAGAGGACCATTTGAACTTTTTTAAAAAATTACAAAAGTAAATTTTTATCTTTTTAACCACATTGTATCCTCTCATCTCCTCCCCATCCTCTTAAAAACCTGTGTTATCAACTGTACTATTATTGTCTGTAAATTAAAGAATACTTCCAAAATAATACTAGGGAAAAAAGTCTTCAGAGTATCTATGTATGTGGACAACCATGTACTTTATTAAGTTAACTTCCGAATCATACAGCAACCACCAACCAGTCAAAACCATCAGTAGTTGTTAGAAAGCCGTTTGGCCTGGCTTTGGCATAGCCTTGACCTAAGACCAGAAGAGGAAACAGCAGGCATTCCTGTTGAATGAAGTGCCCAGTGGCTCCATAAAAGTGGAGCTTACATTATCTATCTAGAGGTGAAAGAAGGCTGATTGACAAAAGAACTTATTGGACAAGGAAAACCAATTAGATCCCCCTAATGACACCTTGTTAAAATATGACATAATTAACTTAAATAAAGAAGCCCAAATGTGTGTTTTTATATTCCCAGAGACTGGTTTGTTTATGTTCCTTTCTCCTCCTGTTTAGGTAAAATACATTGTATATTCTTTTCATGTCGCCCCTGCCCCGCCTCAGTATATGAAACTGTTTTTGCCATTGAATCCTCAATTCTTGGTTTAGTTTTAGGATGCAATGTGAAATTAATCTCCTAGAAAAAGAGAGTAGTAATGCAAGGCCATTTTGTCTGGTTGGGCAAGTTTCTCTCTGAACAAGGATACCCAACTGGCTAGTGGGTTTTTAACTCCCGCTTTCCTGGCAGAAGGAGTGCCTTCGTGGTAATTTATAATTCATCTGCGTCATTCTAATTTATTCAAAGATGCTTTGTACACTATGATGGATTTTATTTTATTTTATTTTTTTTAATTAATTAATTTATTTATTTATGGCTGTGTTGGGTCTTCGTTTCTGTGCGAGGGCTTTCTCCAGTTGCGGCGAGCGGGGCCACTCTTCATCGCGGTGCGCGGGCCTCCCACTACCGCGGCCTCTCTTGTTGCCAAGCACAGGCTCCAGACGCGCAGAGCTCAGTAGTTGTGGCTCACGGGCCCAGTTGCTCCGCAGCATGTGGGATCTTCCCAGACCAGGGCTCGAACCCGTGTCCCCTGCATCGGCAGGCAGATTCTTAACCACTGTGCCACCAGGGAAGCCCCTATGATGGATTTTAAATGATTAGTGCTCATCTTTAATTTCTGTGAGTGATACATATGTTTGGAGGGTAAAGTTCCTTGAATAACTAATTCTAACCAAAAATCATTATATTAACAGATAGTTTCAGACAAAAGTTCTCTTAAACATCGTTTAGTAAGGATATCAAATACCTTTCTAAATTTTAAATTAAATTAAAAGAGTTACAGACTCTCTTGTAGTATACTGCTCTGTGTTTTGGACTTGGAGAGATACCAATATGAAAAATAACAGGGTTCTTGAACTCCAGAGGATGGCCATCTGGAAGAGGCAGATACTGACTCTGAAAAGAATAGCACAGAGCAGACTGGGATGCAGGTAGAGAGATGGGAGGAAGTGGAGTGGGAAAATGGGGGAAGGAATGGTTCCTGTAAGAGGTGGGATTTCAGATCATTGGACTTCACCACTAAAATAAGAAAAGAGACTTGCAGTTTAGGGTGGATGAGTAGGAACCTTGGGAAATGTTGAGGGGTGGGACGGGGGAAAGCGTGTTCAATAAATGGTTGGACTGGATCATGGATGTATGGAATCTGGGGAGATACAAGTGAAAAGGTAGGATAGAATAGTTAGAGCAGGAACTTTATGATCAGGATGTGACTCTATTTGCATTAGAGAACCATTCAACAGATTTGGAGAAAGAAGTGATTATTATGAGGTCCACGTTTAAAAAAAAAAAAGCGATGGCACATCTATTCGACGTTTTGATTGAGGGGCTGAGGGGTAGAGATTGAAAGGAGTAAATTGGTATGTAAAAGCTTGTTTAGGAAGCTAATATTACAGTTTAGGTGAAAAATGATAAGGCCTGACCAAGAGTAATGACAGTAGAAATGGAAAGAAGATTACAGATGCAAGGAACATTTTTTTTTTGTTGGAGTATAATTGCTTTGCAATGTTGTGTTAGTTTCTGCTGTACAATGAAGTGCATCATCTATATGTATACATATATCCCCTCCCTCTTGGACCTCCTTCCCACCATCCCCCACCAATCCTACCCATCTAGGTCATCACAGAGCACTGAGCTGAGCTCCCTGTGCTATATAGCGGGTTGCCTTAGCTATTTTACACATGCTAGTGTATATATATCAATCCTAATCTCCCAGTTCATCCCACCCTTCCCTTCCCCCCTGCCTGTGTCCACTTGTCCATTCTCTACATCTGCGTCTCTATTCCTGCCCTGCAAATAGGTTCATCTGTACCATTTTTCTAGATTACACATGCATGCATTAATATTTTGAAGTTACCTGAATTATAAAAATTGAGAACTTATCACATGTGGGATATTGTCTCCCACATATTCACTTACCATAGCAAAATGAACATATCTTCATATTATTAATTATTCTTGGAATTGTTAACTTTAATTATTGTCTGATAGTTTGAGCTATAATTTATATATCCTGCCATATATATCATCTCATATTAAGCATTCAAATTATAAAAGTCCTTCTGAAGTTGTGAGACTTCCTACTAGGAAACAACCATTTTCCAGAGTAAAGGATTAAGTACTCCAACACACAAAATGATCTCCCTGCACGAAATGTCCATTAGCTTCCACAAAGTCATACCGCCTCTTAAACAATCTAGGTAACAACTGTGTGATTGCTAAGGCAATCGATACTTCAATACATGTACCTGTCCTTCTTCCTTCCATCATATTTCCATCTCTAGAACCCTTCTTATGGAAAATCTGGAGTCCTCTCAGGTGAGGCCCATCAGGTCACATATTTTAATGGAATTTCCTGGATTCTGGGATACTCCGAATCTTAAGAGCAATATAATAGGAAATCTGAAAGCCTCTAATTTAATATTGAGAGTGCCTTGCTCACTGGGATATTTTGCACTCCTTTTCTGAATATTTGTTTTCTGATTTTATCAACATGAAGTCAAATTAATTCAAGTCATTTGGTTAGATCAGGGATCTGCAAACTATAGCCTACAAGACGAATCCTGCCCTTTGCCAGGTTTTATAAATAAAATTTCATTGGCCCACAGCCACGCCCACCGTGTTATGTATAGTCTATGGCTGCTTTCTCACTGCAATCACAGAATTGTAACAGAGACCATGTGGCTTGCACAGCCTAAAATATTTACTATCTGGCCCTTTGCGGAAGAAGTTTGCTGACCCTTGATTTAGATGCAAAATGATTGTGTTGCTGTGATCAGCAGTACTTAAAATGATGAAAAACAGCTTTCTTTGTAAAAGTGGGCAAAGTCGAAAAATTGGAATGTGAAATGCAAGCTATTGAATCACCTTAGGGTTAGCCGCAAGGATTAATGAGATAACATATGTAAAACATTTAGAAAATCGTCTGGAATGCTGTAAGCACTTAATAAACGTTAGCGTTTTCTGTCGAATTTACTTAGTGATCTCATGCAGTTTCTTGAATTTAAATCCTCTAAGGACTCCCAAATTTACATCTCTAGCCAGTGTCTGATCTCCAAAATCCAGACTTGTATCCCACAGCCTATCCTCCATCTCCATTTGGCTGTCTGATCGGCAAAATCTCCATCTTATCTTGTGCAAAACTGAGTTCCTGGTCCTGCTTCCCAAACCAGCTTCTCCTGCTTATTTTCTCTTCTCATTAATGGCATCTTCTACCTGCTCAAGTCAAACAACTAGGGTCATCCTTGACTTCCCTCTTGAGCACATACTCCACATTCAGTCCTAAAGCAAGTCCTGTTAGCTCTGCATTCAGAATATATCCAGCATCTTACCACTACCCATCATCTCCACTACTTAGTCCAAGCTGCCTACAACACCCGCTCAGTTATCAGAATAACCTCTTAACCGGTTTTTCAGTTTTCACTTTAACACCTTTCCTATGATTCCCCAAACAGCAGGCTGAGTGCTCTTGTTACAACATAAGTTAGACCGTGTCATCTCCCCTGCAGTGGTCAGTGCTGCGGTGACCTCCGAGAAGCCTAGTGGCTTTGTCCTAGGTCTACTAGTGCCAGTCTTGTATTGACTCCCACACTCCCTCCGAGACGTCATCTCCCACAGCTCTCACCCTGCTCTCACCCTGCTCTGCTCTGCTCAGCAACGCTTGCCACCTTGTTGTTACCACAGTAGTACGTCAGGAATATTTCCACCTCAGGGCCTTTGCCTTTGCTGCTTTCTCTGCCTGGTGTGTTCTTCCCCCAGTTCACCACACAGCTTGTTACCTCCTTCATATCCTTTATAAATCTTTTTTTCAGATTTTTATCAATGCAGGCAAGACTATACTAAATTTTATTCCTTCAACCCTTGACTTCATATTCTCCTTCCCTGCTCTGTTTTTCTCTAGAGTTTCTTATCATCTGGCATACTGTATTGTTTACTTATCTGCTATTTGTCTTCTTTCATTAGGATGTTAGCTCTGTGAGCGTTGTCTTATTAACAGCTGTTACCCAGAAAGTAAATCAGGGCTCTGCACATAAAAGGTGCCTACTATGTATTTGTTGGATGGATTATTATTTTCCTCATCATTTTCAAGCCTACCATTTACTGTGTACTAACCATGCGTCAGGCACAGTGCTGAGGTATTATTTCCATCTTATGAAAGAGGCTCACAGAGGCTAAAATGACTTTTTTGAGGCCAGTGTTTTAGTTTGCTAGAACTGCTATGACAAAGGGTGACAAACTGGGTGACTTAAACCACAGAAATGTATTGTATTCCAGTTCTGGAGGCCTGAAGTCATAGGTGTCATCATGTCTGGTTCCTTCTGAGGGCCATGAGGGAGAATCAGTTCCATGGCTCCTATCCTAGTTTATGGTGCTGGCAATCCCTAATGTTCTCTAGCTTATAGAAGAGTCATGCAATCTCTGCCCTCTCCATGTGGCATTCTCCCTTCGTGTGCATCTGTCTTGGTGTCCAAATTTACCCTTTTTATAAGGATGCCAGCCATGTTGGATTAGGTCCCATCATAATGACCTCATTTTAACTAGATCACCTCTGCAAAAACCCTATCTCCAAATAAGGTCACATTATGAGGTACTGGGGGTTAAGAATTCAGATATGAATTTGAGGGGAACACAATTCAACCCATAACAGCCATTCATTTCATTAGTAGAGGGGCTTTGATTCAAACTTAGATTGCAAAGCTCACAGTGTACTAATATTTGCATCCATTTTTGAGAATTTAGTAATATTTATTAAGTGCCTACTTTGTGCTGTGGACTCTGCTAGGAAACTATAGATAGAGTTCAGCCATTGCCCTTGAGGAACTCACTACGAAGCAGGAGAGAAAGACATAAAGTTAAGACCTATGACTTAAAAGCACCCAGAAAGCAACTCACCTGCCATTTTTAATTATGTAGAGCTTTCCATCTATTAGGTTTATTTTGCCAAAGCCTTCTAATGAAATTGTTCCACCATTTAATTTAATTTTCAGTGGGGTTGCCAGAAGTGCAATTAATTGATAAAAGTTCCAACTATGAAATTTCGCTTTGGAAAGCAGTCTGGCCTATCTTTATATACCATTAAATTCAATCATATGCTTGTCATCCTGGCAGAACATCTTGATACACTTGAAGAAACATGGTAGGGGAAATAAAAAAGATATTGTCAGTACTACACTGTAGGGTTTCCAAATACAAATGTTAGCATGATTGGTTTATACCAATCCATCATTAGGTTGCATCTCCTTGGAGTTGAAACTACTTCTGGGCTTGGCAAAGATGCATTAGCACTAGTCAGAGTGTGAACCATGTGTCAGTCTCCCAAAGAAGATATATAGTCTTGTGTACTGTTAGGATTGGATATGCTTATGTTGCAGTCTTTAAATCAATTTCTGAGACCTTTCTACACATGTTGACTGCGGCAGGTTTGTAAATAGCATAGTATATTGTGAACTTCAGCTGACGCAGACAGCCTAAGAAAACGCTGAAATATGGGGCAATAGAAAACAACACAAAGAATAAACCAGGGACTGCACAAAATTCACTGAAATGATCTCATCTGTTTAACGACATCCTTTAAATAACATTACCACTGAACTTGAACTTACCGTTTTCTCAGACTGATGCAGAATCTTTGTGACTTTTAAATTCCAGAAGATTTTGTGGCCCTTATTATTTGGAATGAATTGGATTTATTTGTAAAGTAATGTGCGCCGATATTTAGATATCTTTAGTTTCTTCAAAGTCCAACTAAAATGCATTTAATTGTACTCTAATGTTTGGGAAAGTGGATAGGCATAATTATTAGCAAATTCACCAGTGAAGGAGTTAGAATGACCCTGCGAAGCCAGGCCCTTACAAAGCATTTCAGTTTCTCTGCACTTCTGAGTACAGATTTTTCCCTGTAGAATTAAAATTGTACTCTACCCCTGACTGAAATATCTAAGTTTGGGTTAATAAGACTTTTTACCTAGGGCCACAATAGGATTAACTGGAAATGGCAAAGCTTCCATATGAAAAAACATTCTTTTCCTAAACAACAAATGTTTAGACAATGTGATGTTAATATGGACTTTAAATCCCCTGTCCATGAGGAACTGATGAAAACCTATGGTGGTCAGTGTGGCAAAGGGGCGCGGCTGTGTTCTGGTCCAGTGTAGACCCTCTTCTTTTACAACCTAGATTTAACATCATTCACTGATGCCCTCTTCACTGATATGTTGTGTGCCCCATGCACAGATGACCATTTCTTTACATCAGGTCTTTATACTCCTTGCAAAAAATTTTCAATCTTTCAATTAAATTTGGCTCAAATGCAGTTTTAATACAGTCAACAGCATGTCTAGGTTATTTTGCTTGCTTCCTATATGCATTTGCTGCAAAATAATAATGGTACTGGTAACTGAGGACCATGCTTCCTCATCCAAACATACTCATTCATTCATTCATTCATTCATTCTCTCCTTCTCTTTCTCTTCCCCTTTCTCTCTCACACACACAAATGGGCACTCACACAAATACACAACATGCACACACATACCCATAATCTGTGTCCTTTATGTCTCTCTGAGTTAAAGATGTTATAGCCCTTGAGGGTTGTTTAGAAGACCATAACTTCCAAGGTGCAAGAAAAGCTTCTTAAAGGTGTGTCTTCCCTGCCCATGAGTCTCTGACTCTGATAATTCCTTCGTAGAGCCTCTACAAACATTCTGCCTACTGTGCCTCAGCCCAGAACTTTACTTGTTAACCCGTTTATTTCCATGCTATAAGGACCTTAAAGTACTTTATCCAGAAAAACATTTTCTGTGTAATTATTATGTCCCAGTCATAATTTAGCCTAGTCAGAGAACCCAACTCATATTTTTAAGATCATTTTAATAAAATAAGAATATAATGATCTTACAACCACGCAAATGGTTCCATTGAGTTGTGCACAAATCACTGTGTGAGAACTTAGAAAAATACAGACGTGATAGTTGTGAGTGGGTAGGAGAATGTTTGGGGAAAGGCAAACTGTGTTTGGATGGGGGTCTTACTGAGCTCAGACTCCTCCTCAGTGGAGAAGGGAGGTGCGTGCAGGGTGAGGGGCAGGTAGACAGATGGTCTGTACAGAGCACCCAGCCAAGTCGGGGGAGGCGGTGTGTGTCAGGAAAGGGGACCAGTTTCATGAAGGGTATGGAACGTGGATGAGGCTACAATGTGAAACTGGAAAAGCAGCAAAATCACACCTTGCAAACTTTGAAAGCTTGGCAGGGTCGGAAGAGGTGACTATATTTGTGTTTTAAAAATTTCTGCAGAGCTCTGGAGGATAAATGGGAGAAGGCATAGGCCGGAAACAGGGTCTTCATGTTCACTGTGAGATTTATCTTGAGAGTGAAGAAGAAATATTAGGAGGCTTTGCTGTGTTGCCAGAGAACTCCATGGAATTTTCCCTTCAATTGAAATGATGGCTAAAGTTTCATGTCTGCTTAATATTTTTCTAGGGAATGCTTAAACAGGTTACAGATGAAGACTTTTTGAGATGTGAAAGAAGACTGAGGAAAATAAATGAAAATGAAAATTTTGCTAATAATGTATTTGAAATAGAAAAAGGCTACTTTTCCTTGCTCCAGTAGTTTAGAAGCGACTAGAATAAGTCACATGAATAGGAGTATTAGAATTGAATAGAATTCTGTTTCTCATAGGTCATATCGTGCCTGGGAAATCTCCAAGTTCTTTATAGCAATATATCAGGGAATGCAGTGACATTTTTCCTGTACACTGTTCACATTATTTGTGCATGCACACACAGCTGTAGTGATTAGAGAGTCTTTTATTAAAAGATGAAGTATCGAGTAGGGCACAGAGGATTCACTTTGGTCTTTTTAAAAGGACTATTGAAATTTTGACTTACATTTTACTGTGTGCAGACACAAACAGATGGGATTTAATTTCTTTCCTCATGAGACATAGCTGCCTTCTCGGAAAAGGCCTAAAATATTTCTCGAGGACAGATCCTGGAAGACTAAAGTTTCAAGAGACCAGTGCCTCAGGGGATAAGGCATGGAAATGATACATTTTCTCATAAAGTTTAAATGCATTTTGGCCCAAGCAGACAACTTTTAGCTCAAGGCGCTTGCATGGATCAGTCACTCATTCATTCCTCACAAGTTGATTGAACCATGGCTAAAATATCAGCTATTGAAGTAGAATAGCCTAAAAAAGAAATTAAAAATGTATTTTGGAACTAGACCATGAATGGCTTTATAACCATGATTACCAAGTATTTGTTGAACACTTGCTATGCACTAGGCAGACTTGGTGGTGGAAGTATTCCATTCTAGAAGTCATCCTGAAATATTTGAGGATAGCTGAAGCCTTGAAGGTAGGTGACTTAATAACCCATGCAGATCATCATTATGTAATGGTTTCCCTGGAGAAGAGGAATAAAACGTGAGATTGAGATATGGGGTACTCAGTGTGGCAAGAAAAGAACCGGGAGACAAAGACAAAGGAAGACAAAGAAGTCAAAAGTGGCAGATGCTGGGCTGAAGCATCTGTTGGTTTGGCAGTGACAACACCATTTGACTCTCGAGGATAAAAGGAATACTAGTTTAACACTTGCTGAGAGAGGTCTGTGTTGATGTGAGACACAGGATGTTATCCTCAGAGATGAGGAGAAAGTGGGCAGGGACCACCATGGTTACAGGTTCCTGGGTCAGTGTAGAAAGGGAAGGAAAAGAACATTCTCTAGAGGGCTTCCATGTTCTCAGCGAATTAGAAGACATACTTATTTTCCTAGACTCAGGAGGCTAAGCCTAGGGTGGGAAACTTGAAGAGAATGATCGAGTGATCCACTTCCACCAGCTGCCATTGTGGCAAATGGAAAAGAAGAAGATGGGCTCAAGTCAGGAGGATGGTGGGGGGCCCACTGAAAGTGAAAACCATAAATGTGCAATAATATTATTATCTTGTTTTATTTTTATTCTCCTGTTTTCCCTAAAAGTTGCCTTCAGAAAAAAATTCAACTCGATTGATATTTAAATGTAACTGTCGTGTAGGTTTTACTGCAGTTGCGGTAGCCTTTCTCAGAGGGGGGTTCCTTGTCTCTAGGCTCTGGATCAGACACACCTATGTTAGAATCCTGGCATAAGCTGTAACTCGGGAGCCTTCATCAGCTATAAATGGAGAACATTTTCACCACATCACTGTGTATTTTTTTTTTTAGAATTAGCAATAATATAACAGTGGATAGCCCAGTACAGAGTGAGTGTGATAAACATTTACTATCGCCATTGTCATTTTTATCACTCTCTTTTAATAACATAGAACTTGCTTTTTAATTTCATTTTTAAGAGAAAACTTCTTTAAAGTCTCTTAGCCTGCCAGGTTCTCAGTTCTATGTCTGCCTTCTACTGCGTTCAACACCTTTTATTTATTTATTAGCGTTTTTTTAAACATCTTTATTGGAGTATAATTGCTTTACAACGGTGTGTTAGTTTCTGCTTTATAACAAAGTGAATCAGCTATACATATACATATATCCCCATATCTCCTCCCTCTTGCGTCTCCCTCCTGCCCTCCCTATCCCACCCTTCTAGGTGGTCACAGAGCACCGAACCTTTTTAATTGTAAAGTCCACCTCTTCCATGAAGCTTTCTCTGATACTGTAGGGCCACTCATCTCTGCACTTGCTTCCTAATGCCTGTGTCTCTGTAACATTCTTTAAGATTTAATTACATTCTGTCCAGATATCCTAACCCATACTTTACCTTCGCAATAGTGTCAGCCCTGTTACTTGGGCACAATGTAAGTGTCCTCTCTGTATCCAGTACATCAAAGGGAGCTGCGGAGGGGTGATTCCGTAGAGGCTGGCAGTACCTGTGAGCCCCAGCCTACTAAGCGCCATGTCAGTTTCCTCCATTCTCCTTGCCCCTCTCCAGCTCTCTGTTAGAGAGCTCTGCACCTAACACTGTTATTAAATTATCTGCTATTAAAATGATAAATTGGTTTCTGCTTCAGTAATTCAATGTGCTTGAAGACTACTCTTTCCAGAATCTTGCTTTTGTATGAATGTGTTACTTTAAAAGGCGATATTTCTTACCTGAACATCATATTTTCAAGAATTTACTCTTTATTTCTATTATTAATTTGGATCCTTTAAAAAAAGATATTTTAGAGAATTTCTTAAAATTAAGTGAATTTTCCACAGGTCAGAATTGTAGGGATGTTTGTTGAACATATTGAGAAGGATTTACATAGAATCAGAAGACTGAAAGGGGCTTATGCCATCTCCTCTCTTTTTGATATTGCCATTTCTTCTCCAAGTTATTGTTTTCATCCTGTAACTGGGCCTGGTTTTTGCTGTTATTCTGTTAGCAGCAGCACACTTTACCACAGAGCATTTATTGGAGTCTGTACTTCATGCACCAGCTACAAACATGTGTATGACCTGTGGGTGTGTCCATGTGTATTTTTCCAGGGTCAGGTCCACCGATTTTGTGAGAGTTTCCAAGAGTTCTAAGTTCCCTTTTCCCTCATAAATATAAGAATCACTGCTATAGTGGAAAGGACTTATCACTTCTATAAAATTAGCTTCAAACACAAGTTCTACCGCTGAACTTGTTTTGCAGCCTTGAAGGAAATCAGCGACTCTCTAACCTTGGTTTCCTTTAGAGTTCCCTGAAGATGTCAAGTGGGCAAAATGAAACAAAATATGCAAAGCCCTGGCGCACAGTGGTTGCTTCCTAAATGCAATGGAGACTCCGTCCTTCTTGTCTCAAAGTCATCATTCCCACTGTAATGTTGCTCTGATTCATTCATCATCAGAGATAGAATCCAGCTGCTCCAGTCTTCGTGCACGACAACTGTCTGTGTGCTTAAAGTACTTAAGCCAGCCCTTGCCTCCTTAACCACAGGTTAATTCCTTTGACCCTTCTTCGAAGCCAGTTGTCAGATGGGAATTTTCTCAGTGGTTTGCCCACTTAAGGCAGTATGTCTCTGGAGGCGAGTGCTTGAAGGGAGAAGCCGGTATTGTTAACAGCAGAGCCGAGTGTGGGCTTGGGTTCTTGTGTTTCTGCCCTGATTGTCTCTGCTTATCAGTAAAGGAGTGATCAACCCAATAGGTTGTTACATGGTTCCCATCAGCCCTGAACACCACTTCTGCCTAGAGATGGGAAGTGAGTGTGAGGAAGTGCTACTTCTTAAGAGATGGGTAATGAAGAAGAAAGAATGGAGCAGCAATAGTGGGAGAAGTCTCGAAAAAGTGTTTGAAATTGTATCCAGGATTTCCAACCAGTCTGGAGCCAAGAAGAGCCAAAAGTCAGTATGCAAAATGAACCGTTCAAATATCTCTTTCCTTACTGTCAGAAATGAATCAGGCAGCTTTTAAAAGCAAGGACTTTACAATTTCAAATTAAGACCATATAAAAGAAAATATGCATTATATAAATGAATCGCTGCCTCAAAAAGGCCCCTTGGCATGTTTATCTATTCAAATAGTTAACTGAATTCTAGATGCAAAATATTACAATCCTGAATTTAAGACCAGCTATTCATATTATTAAAACTGTATGTACAGAGAGTGAATAGGTAACTCCATCAAATAAGTGATGTTCAGAAAATCCAATATACACCCAGTTCCTCTTTATTGTGTCAAATGAGAAAGATGAAAATATCTTATACGTTTTTAGTTTTTGGTCTGATTCGTTGCTAATATTTTTCCTAGAACAAAAGCAGGAGAAAACTTCGAGGCAGAACCTAGGAGTCCCTGATATATGGGAATTGGGAGCAGGACAGAAACAGAGGTGGCCCTGATGAATGCTTGTTTAAAGGAGGTGGCTTTGCAGAAGGAAATGATATTCTTCAGAAGGCCATCCTTTGGACACACAATACTGATTCTCCTTTCCTGTTAGTCACACATTATCTGTAAGATTCTGACTTCCTACGAGTATTAATGAAAACCCTTAGGTTTCTTGGCGACAACTTTTAAACCCAGCAGTTTGACTTGTCAGATGGAAAGACAGCACTTTCTATGAGGAGCCAGAGCCTACAGTGAGAGATCTACACATCTGGTGAGCAAGGGAGAAGGGGCCAGGCCAATGCAACTGTCCAAGAAAGAGCCAGAGGTTTGCGCTGGGTGCTGTGGTGACCAGTTGTGAGGTGTATCATGCGTAACATGAGTTAAAGCAGCTGAAGTAACTTTAATTCAAATGATTCCATTTTTACAGTCTGTTCAAGGTTATCCATATTATAACATGGCTCTCATTTGAATCCCAACATCCTTTCTTGATTTGGGGAGAAAAGATGGAGCTAATTGGTAAGACATTCTCATGGGAGAATGCCATATCCTGTGTTTCATGGAAAGAAGTGGGTTGCAGACTGCTATGAAAGCCAACAAGTATGTGCCCTTTCTGCTGGAGGGGGGATACAGAGGAAGGATGAGCATCTTTGTTTGCCGAGCCATGGCTAGTTGGAAAGAAACAGTTCTTCAGAAAAGAGTAAAACCTAAAAACACCTCTCTCTCTCACACACACACACTCTCTCTCTCTCTCACGTACTCACGATAAATAAAGCAGGGAGTGAATTCAGAAGCAACTAGTTCACAATAGCAATAAAGTGAGAATCATTGCATATTTTGGCCACTTGACTCACTAGATAAAAGAAGAGAATGGGAAATAGTATTAGAAGAATCCACAGATCTTTCTCAAAGAAAAGATGTTCAGAATAATTTGAAGAAAGAGAAATGACTGGTCAAAAGCAAATGGAAATTTGATAGGCTGGAATTTTACCAAGCCTATATACCCAGACAGTCACATTTGGAGCCCAGAAAGTAACATGAGTAAATCTATGTCTATCTACCTAACTTGCCATCTATTGTCTTTCCGAGAGACTTAAGAAATCTGTGTATTTCCTAACCTTTCACAAATATTCACTGATATCGATGTGCTGGTAACGCACTAGTTTAACAGTACTAAATATCCTGATTGTGTATTTAATAGTCTGCACTTTTAGATGATCCAATGGCCATTGTTGTTTAAGCAACCCAGAGTATGATTTTTAAGAATTACTTTTTCTTTGAGAGGAACAGGAAAAGAATATTCCAGTCAACCCTAGAAGGGCTTTCAGTTTTGAATTGTGGAAGATTCATTGCTTTCCTTGATAATTACTTCAAGTGTTTTTAATTGTTATTATTAGTAACTATGAAAATAGTGATAGTCTATATACTCAGGAACTGGAAGAAATCTAGGTAGGAGCATTTGGAAACAGCCTAGGTTTTGACTTATTCGTATTATTTTTTACTTATGGGGAGATTTCGTTCATGGGGAATTGTTAAATATTTTCATTCAGTCAGATTATTTGAAAAGTAGAGACAATGTATAAATTTCATTCTGTTGCACTGTTGTCTAGTTTACAGAGAGGAAACCTATTTTTTTTTTATTTTGATGTGCATAAAAAGAAGAAAATACGACATCAGTAATACAAGTATTAGCTAGACTATAAGGAATTAAACATAACTGATAATTAAAAACTAGAAATATTAATAAGGAAAAACAAAAGAGGTACGACAGAACATTTAAATTTAAAAATAAAATTATTGAAGCTATTTAATTAATAACTGATGCTAAAAAATTAAAATACAATCTGGAACCCACTGCTCTGATTTATTTCAGGATTGACAGCTCAGTGTTTGTGTCTGAATTCCTGAAAATATGATTTGAAATGTCTAACCTGTCAAGAGTATAGTCAGTAACTGAGAACCTGTAACCTTTTTTTCAGAGTCATCAACTTTAGTTTCCTTGGTTGAGGAAAAGTACTTTTGATAAATTCTGAACTTGATCAAAATAGAGTTGGGCAACTGAATCTTCATCATATGTTGATGCTACTTCTTTTAACTCTAGCAGACCACTAGAGAATCATGCCACTTCAGTCTCTCCATGCATAAAATGAAAGCAATATCACTTTCCTTCTCTAAGTGATGCTACAAGAATGAATATAAAATCCCATCAAATTGACTGAGCCATGTGGATACTCTATAGTGTTGGGCTACATTTCATTCAAAGGGATATTAAAAACAGCATCACCAATTAATTTTATATTGGAATTTTATATTTTAAGCCACATTTTAGATATTTACAGTTCTATTCCATTTTATCCTATCTGAATTTCGTGTGGTGCATCACTCTAATTAATTAGAAAGAACAAATGATAACTATTACAATGGAAGGAATCTGGAAGTGTCACTCATCCCATCCCCTCACTTACTGTCAGAGAACATGTAAATCACTCCAGATAGAGGAGACCATATCCTATTTTCAAAGATCTGCTCTACAGAAAAACATATACCTATATTACTGATGAAGGAAAACTTTGATCCAGCTAGGTTTGATGATTTTATTAATTATGCAAATACTACAAATAGGAATTTTTTTTTTTTTACTCTCTTCCAATTTTAGCAACCTTCTCTGCTGAGTCAAAATGCTATGAAGAATTCCACTAAGATACTTGCTCATTAAGTATATTTGGAAAAGCCATATTCTAAATCTAATATTTCATTCGGAATTATACTCCTTCCTATACCACAGTGAAAGTTATGTTGTGTATTTCACAAATTATGACCGAGTCAATTACAGCACCTGAATCCATATTTGGGGTGAAGTAACTTGAGTAACCAAAGAAAAAGAAAAAGAGCGACCCCAGTATTTGTGTCAGAATAATCTATGCTTACAAAAAAGTAAAATATTCAAATTCAGCCAAAACAGAAGAATAAGAATATTAAAATGTTAAAATATTACTCAGCCGTAAAAAAGAATGGAATTCTGCCATTTACAGCAACGTGGATGGACCTAGAGAATATTATGCTTAGTGAAGTAAGTCAGACAGAGAAAAAAATACTGTAAAATATCACTTATATGTGGAATCTAAAAAATAACACAAATGAGTGTATATGCAAAACAGAAACAGACTCACAGACATAGAAAACAAACTAGTGGTTACCAAAGGGGAGAGGAAAAAATTAGGGGTATGGGATTAAGAGATGCAAAGTACTATATGTAAAATAGATTAGCAACAAGGATATATTGTATAGCACAGGGAATTGTAGCCATTATCTTGTAATAACTTTAAATGGAGTATAATCTGTAATAATACTGAATCATTATGCTGTACACCTGAAACTAATATAGTGTAAATCAACTATACTTCCAAAAAAAGAGTATTAAAATAATGCAAGTTTGTGGGTGTGTTTACAAATACACATATTTTTTAAACCTCCACAGAAGTTTTTTTTCTTCAATTCTAAGTCACCTAGCATCCTTAGCCTGGACGTAGGTCACTGGTGCGCCATAAGTCACATTCCCAGCTTTGCTGCTCACTTACCAGCCCTGGAGGCCCTGCACCTCCCTTACAGTCCTGAAGTTCAGTGCATTGTCAGGAGCTGTCACTCAGTCCCACTTTCCGATATGACTTTTCCTGTGTGGGATAAAACAAAACCTCACATTTTGCCCTCAATGTTAAGATTATGATTTGTTTGGAATTAATCCATTAAAAAAAATCTTATGCAAATCAAAACTACAATGAGATATCATCTCACACTGGTCAGAATGGCCATCATCAAAAAATATACAAACAATAAATGCTGGAGAGGGTGTGGACGAAAGGGAACCCTCTTGCACTGTTGGTGGGAACGTAAATTGATACAGCCACTCTGGAGAACAGTATGGAGTTTCCTTAAAAAACTAAAAATAGAACTACCATACGACCCAGCAATCCCACTACTGGGCATATACCCTGAGAAAACCATAATTCAAAAAGAGTCACGTACAATGTTCATTTCAGCTCTATTTACAATAGCCAGGACATGGAAGCAACCTAAGTGTCCATCAACAGATGAATGGATAAAGATGTGGCACATATATACAGTGGAATATTACTCAGCCATAAAAAGAAACGAAATTGAGTTATTGGTAGTGAGGTGGATGGACCTAGAGTCTGTTATACAGAGTGAAGTAAGTCAGAAAGGGAAAAACAAATACCGTATGCTAACACATATATATGGAATCTAAAAAAAAAAAAAAGGTCATGAAGAACCCAGGGGCAGGATGGGAATAAAGATGCAGATCTACTAGAGAATGGACTTGAGGACACAGGGAGGGGGAAAGGTAGGCTGGGACAAAGTGAGAGAGTGGCATGGACATATATACACTACCAAGTGTAAAATAGATAGCTAGTGGGAAGCAGCCGCATAGCACAGGGAGATCAGCTCGGTGCTTTGTGACCACCTAGAGGGGTGGGCTAAGGAGGGTGGGAGGGAGGGAGATGCAAGAGGGAAGAGATATGGGGATATATGTATAACTGATTCACTTTGTTATAAAGCAGAAACTAACACACCATTGTAAAGCAATTATACTCCAATAAAGATGTTAAAAAAAAAAAATCTTAGGTAGTGCAGACAATGCTTCCTTTGCAAATGGTCCCTTTGTTCCCTAAACAGCAAAAAGAAATACTACAATTAGAAAAGGATATATCAAATTTTGTTAAGACATAAAATTTCTAAGATCTTGTAAATAGAAAACCACTCCTACTTGGTAGGTTAATTTCCCACTAATACACGCACAAATGATATTTGTGTGTTGGAATTATTTTATCAGTGAATATTCCTCACACAGATATACTGAGGCTAAGAACTGCACTTAAATGTGAGCCCTGAATCTGCTGCAGCTAATTTTCTATGTATAATAACTAAGTAGAGTTTGTGCATATACCATTTTATGCAGTACTTTTGTGGCAAATTGATTTAAGTGCCCTTTTGGAACAGTTGTTGGGCAGAATTGATTCTGTGGCCGATAGATTGACTTATACAGCACAATTGTGGCTGGATTGATTCTGGCGTTTAAATAGAGTTTTAAGCAAATGGAACGGTCGGTAGAGCTATAGAGTAAGTTCTCCATCAACTTAGTCTGTGAAATGCTGTGACATTTGTTATTAAAAGAAAGTCAGTAAAGCACCATGGGTTACAATACCCATTGACAGCTGGCAACGACAAAACAAAATATTTGAGTTGCATTAGACATTTTAAAGTAAATTTTATCTAATTTTATCTCCTTGTAAAGATATAATCTGACATGGTCAAAGTAGAATTGTTGAGATGTTCTAATTGCAAAACCTTGCATCACAAGATAAAGAAACAACGTTACAAAGTGGATATACCTGGACCAATGCCTTTGTACTTTCTCCTGACAATTTCCAAACCTAGAACAAATCCAGCCTGGGTCTTTTTAGGTTTAGCTTCCTGATGGCAGGAACTTTCTATTCACTTCTAAATTCCCCCAATACCTGTTAAATGCTGAGGGTAAGTTCCTATAATTTCTCAGGCTCCGTTTCCTCGTCTGTATGTGGGTGATAACAATACCGGCTTCTTAGGTTTGTGGATATTAAATGCGTGATATGTTTAAAACAGTAGAATGATGACTGAGTAGAAATGCATTCCCACGAAGCGTATAAAAGGAATGAACTGTGCAGTTTAAACTATTCAGCCCTGATTTTTCTTTTGCACTAGTTGCTGTTGTCTTGCTATTTGTTTCGCCTTAACACCATTCATCATTTTTTCCTCTTAATCTCATCCTCTCTTATTTTGCGCCCCCCCCCCGTCACCCCTTCTCTCTCTCTGCCCCTTTCTTCTTTTCTCTCTCTTCCTTACTTCAACGCAGCTCTGAGTTGTTTCTTTGATTTTCCAAATCTTGTTTAATTCTCTGCACTATGGCAGTTTCCTTTCTGCCCCATCAACATGGTACGCTTGGGAAAGCAGACGGCTTACAATGAGAAGCACCTGCCTGCTGCACCTGAGTTGAAGCCTTTCTCCTGGCAGAGCAGGTGACCAGGGGTGATGGAGATACTCACCCCCACTTCCTCCACCTAGGAGGCCCCACCCAGGGCAGCCCACTGAATTCAGAACCAGAAGTTGCTTTTCAGATTTTATATCTGTAGTTAGTTCTTTTTTAGCTATAGTTCAGAAATCATGGTATCAGAAAATGTGGGCTTTGGATCTCCTTAAAATGTCTGCTAGCTGCATAAATCAAGAGTGGATTGCGCATTGAGTGGAAACATTAGTTTAAGATTGCCTTTCAGAAATTATTAAATGGCTTTGTTACATTCAGAACGTTACAACATACCCGCATACTCTTATCCTTCTTTGTAATCCAGCAACTGTATATGATGAATTTAAATTCCCTGAATTTAAAATGTATCTTAGAATAGCTAAGAGCTTACTGGGATTGTTTTAAGTATTTATTGATAATGACAGCAATATAATTCACAGATACTATACTACGTTTAACTGTGAAAAAGGCTTTTCTGTCTTCTGCTAAATTGTACTTTTATAGATAAAATTGGTAAGCTAAAATTCTACCTAAATTACGGGACGTCTTCCAAAATCCTGTTTATTGGTATATATTTCCACGTTAAAATGATGATATGTAACGTTTACTGAATATTGTTAATATTTGTGAGGTCCTGTGTTAAATATTTCATATAATCTTCCCAACAACCCTATGAAATGTGTTCTAAATGTTAGTCTTAATTTAAAGATTAGGAAATGAAAGCTTGGAGAAGTTAAAAAAAAACTGGCACAAGGTCATAGAGCTAATGAAGGGCACACCCGGCACATCCAGGATGAAACTTTTAGATGATTAAGGTGGAGACCAAGCCCTCAAGTTCACCCCGAAGGGGAGGGAACAGACAGAAACTTGTATGCAGCTGTGGCAAATCTACCATTATCCGGTGCTTGCTGTGTGCTGAGCACCCCGCTGAGCATTGCACAAGCTTTATCCCAGCTCTTCCAAACAATAACCTTATGAAGTAGGTGGTTTTATTATCCCCATTTTACAGATGAGGGGGTGAAGGTTTAGAGAGGTGGAATGGCTTGCCCATGTAACAAAGCCAGTAAGTGACAGAGCCCAGATGTGGGTCCAGACCCTCTGGTTTCAGTGATGTGGCCCTTGAACACGTGCTGTACTCTTCTCTCTGTTCACAGGAAGACAGGATTGTTCTCACCTGGTGTGTGTCACATTTAATTAAGATTGAAATGTACTAACTTTGGCCCATCACAACCAAGCTTCCTTTCTTCTCCCATTAGGATAGCTACCCTGTGGGGAATTCTGAGGAAGGAGAGAAACATTGACGGGGAACACTTCTCTTGCACCCCCCCATCCTCTCCCCAAACTTGCATGAGTTCCTTGGGATGTGACCCCTGAAATACTCGAATGATACCAGATAATTCTATGAGTATGTAATACGAGACTCTACTACATATAGTCTTTCTCTTGAACTAATGCAAACATCTCTCTCTTACGTGAAACTCATTTTTTATCTTATCCACTCACAGCTATTTAGATCTTCAGGTGCATAAAAATAGTCATCTTCTGTGCAATGTATTCTTTGATTATATATTATAATTTTAAAGTTTCACTAAATAAGCCGTACTTTTTAACAAATTAGGAATTTAGGCCGTGATGACTTTTACAGGTTGGCATACTTATTTTCTACTACATTTATATTTATTTGCTTTTCTAAGTTAAAATCTGAGCAAATACTAATTTATCATGACTCAGTAGTTTCCAAAGTAGTCCATGGAAATACAGATTTATGATATTCCCGGTCAGACTCTAAGAGAGGTTAAACTGTGGAGGAAAATAAAATTACCAGTAATTAAATTTACCAGCAAGTTTGCCATCTAAAGCAAATTTATGGCTTCATAGTGAAAGATAGTTTAGACACTTTCACATAGAGTGGATCCATTTTTACATGATATAAGTATTATACACTGCTGTTTCAATTTATATAATTAAAATGATATCATTGCACTCTGAGGTTAATGGGATACCCAACTGGAAACCATACGTCGTGAGCAATAAAATAGCAGCATTGCAGTATTGGCTCTTTTGTTAATAGCTGATGCAGTATTTCAGCACAATTAGATTACATTCTACCTTTTAAAAATCTTTAGAACAAGTAAGAGATATGCTGATTAAAATGAACATATTCTTGAAAGTTGCCTTTATTTTTTAGGAATAGAAGGATTAAATGAGGATCTATAAAGAGTGCTTAGGATAAATGTATTTGCCAGTTATTTTCATTCTACCTCCTATTGAAAATAAATTTTCTGGAGAATATTCCAGAGAATGCTTCAAGTGAGGTTTCTAAAATTATCATCAGGAGTTATAATATAGGATTGTTTTAAATCGAAAATGAGGGACATCCCTGGTGGCACAGAGGTTAAGAATCCGCCTGCCAATGTAGGGGACATGGGTTCGAGGCCTGGTCTGGAAAGATCCCACATGTCATGGAGCAGCTAAGCCCGTGCACCACAACTACTGAGGCTGTGCTCTAGAGCCCATGAGCCACAACTACTGAGCCTGTGTACAACTACTGAAGCCCGCGTGCCTAGAGCCCGTGCTCCACAACAAGAGAAGGCACCGCAATGAGAAGCCCGCGCACTGCAACGAAGAGTAGCCCCTGCTCACTGCAACTAGAGAAAGCCTGCAGGCAGCAACGAAGACCCAACGCAGCCAAAAATAAATGAAAAAAAAAAAATTAAAAAAAAACTGTCAAAAAAATTGAAAATGATTGAGGTCTGTTTAACTCTGGAAAGAAAAACTTTCTTATGTCATAATATTTTACATTTTTTCTACCTAAATTACAGGTAGTGAGATATATTAATATTTAAGATATCTACATAACTAATATATATCTCTCCATATACCCATATTTTCACAGTGAGTTTTTCTCTCTCTGTATCTTTCTTTTTTCTCCAGTATTTCTCTTTCTCTTTCTTGTGTCTCTGTCTTTGTCTGTCACACATGTACATACATTTAGAAAAAACACGTATATATATACTTTAATATTCAGATCAATATCAGTATGGACATGCATATGTGGATAAAAAGCAGGGATAGGAAAATACATCTATTCCCATTTTTGAATACAGTTTTATCCCAAGTTCAAAACAAAACACATCAAGAGCTGTTTTTATAGCCTATACAAATTCTGTGAGCATGATCAAAAGAATATATCAAATATTGTAGAGCTGTTGTGGGTATATGGAGGTAAAATTAGGGGAAGAAGACTATAACTCAGTGTACAGAGTTGAACAGAAACAAACAAACCTTCTAAGAGAGGATAGTGTGTAAAATGGGTTCAAGCTGGTCTAAAGTAGTGACCACTCCTTGATGGCCATGGCTCAATAATTGGGCTTCTGTTATATTAAAAAGAATATTAAACCAGTACAAAACTATCACAAAGGACTCAAAGAGCATATTAAATAGACTTGTCCCCAGCACAAGTAGTTATTGATTTTTAAATTGCCTTACAAAGCCTATTGCATGTATCAACTGAAGAGTAGATAAACAAGTGTGCTATATCCATACAATGGAATATTATTTGACAATAAAAAATGAACTGTGGATACACACTACAACATGGGGGAGGGAAAGGGAAGTGACTGTTCATAAGTCCAAAGTTTCTTTTGGGAGTAATGAAAATGTTCTAAATTTAGATTGTGATGATTGTTACACAACTCTAAATAATCTAAAAACCACTGAATTGTGTAATATAAACTAATAGACTTGTAGGTATGTAAATTTTATCTCAGTAAAGCTCTTAAAGTCTATTTGCAAAAGTTTTCTGTTGGTGGGGGTCATAATTTGTTGAGATTTGATGTTTGCCAATTTTATTTATTAATCATTGATTTAGAGTTTTTTTCAACTGAAGCTTGTCTTCCACTGAAAATGTTTTCATAATTATCAAGAATCACTTTTTAGTTGAAATCTGTAAATTCTGGAAGGAAAGCCTGATGGTTGGCTATCTTTATAGACCAGGAGTTTTTGTAAAGTCAGAATTGAGTATACATATTGACGAAGACTCTTCATTGACAAGTGTACCTTTAAGAACAATTGAGGAGGAGAAAACAACAAAACTTTCTGTTCTGAGGTAGTGAAGTGTTGTTCTCTAGTCATTCTTGCACGAAGATTTCTGAAACCTTTATTTTGTCTTATTTTATTACTTGCTCATCTTGTTTCTTACTGCTAATAAGATTAACTGAAAATTCCGTAGTCATCTTATTTGAATGTTCTGGAATCCCAATACAAACTCTCTTTGCTTCTAATTAATTGTTAAATGCAGCAAAATTCTGTCTTCTTACCATTCACTCCCCAAATATGTCACCCTTAATATACCTGTATGTCTCTGGTCTTCCCATACTGGTCTCTTTAGAAACAACTTCCCATTTCTTCTTAACAAACTATCCCCATTTCTTTTCCTAAGACCCAAATGCCTTCCCCTTGCAAAAGCATCTCTTGATTTATATGTCACATCATTCTGTTATCTCTCACTATTTAATTTTCTCATGCATGTTACCATGAGTGTGTGTTTGCTCTTTATTCATATATATATATGCCTGGTCCTCCTGGCTATATTGCAATTTTTGGATGAAAAAATAGCATCACATCTTTGATATGTCTCGATACATGAATAGTGCAATTCCTGACACAAATACATGGAGTTATATTCAGGAAACTGTTATTTCTTGGTTGGCATCCATGTTTTATTGACTAAATTATGAAAGTCACACATATCCCTGAGCCTAATATTGAGAAAATTAAAGAGTCTTTATTTCCATCAGCTGAAACTGAGACTGTTGTTTAGGCTGAATAAAGGTTTTCAATGACGGTTTTCCACTTGAAATATGTGATATTTGTACTAACACCATCATTCTAACTTTGCTGTTACCTTTATCTTACTGATCTCAGTAAAAATATTTGGATCACAAAAAGAATATTTTTTACCATATCTTTGGGAAGAAAATAATAAGTATATCATGATCTTAATATACCAGAGTAGATGATGACATTTTCATGTAATATATCCTAAGAAAGACGTCGAGTACCTATTAAATCAGTAATCTGCTTGAGAACCTAAATGTCAATAAGTATACTACTAATTTGCTAATCAGTTCTGGATGTTTTTATTTACACTTTATTGACCACAGCCAGGCAATGTATTAGGCATTGGGGACACAATGATGAATTATTCAGTACCTGTTCTCGGGAACTTTTGGCTCTCGTGGGATGTGTCAACAAGTGAACTATCAATTATAATCCAGTATATCAGTTAAGTATGACATGTTACAGGAGCATGAGGAAGAGAGCCTACTCCAGTATTAGGATATTTCTGAGACAATTTTTAGAAGAGAGACTCTTTAAACTCTGCTCCAAAGGATGAGTGGGAGGATTAACCAAGTGAAGGACTACATGTGAATATTCCAGGCAGAGGGAAATGGATATACAAAGGCTTGACAGGAATACATGCATGCATATTACATTGTGAGTGTGTTACAGTCAGCCCTCTGTACCCACAGGTTCCACCTCCATGGATATGGAGGGCTGACTGTATATTTACTGAAAAAATTCTGAATATAAGTGGACCCGTGCCGTTCAAACCCATGTTGTTCAAGGGTTAACTGTATATTCCATGAGTCCATACGTAAACTTAAGAAACTCCATCATTTCACAATATACACACATATTGAATCACTATGTCATATACCTAAATCTAATATAATGTTATATGTCAGTTATATCACAATAAAAAAATTAGAAAAGAAACTCCATGGCAAAGTTTATTTTATTTTGTTGTTTTGTTTGTTTGTTTACTATCATCTACCATCCCCAACACTCCAATCAATGATAAAAATGACAAAATGAAGTATTTCCAATCAACGACAAAATTAAGTATTTCCTCCTTAAGGAAACTGGTATTTTTATCAGTTCAGCAGTATAATGATCACCTTACCTGCTTGCTTTCTCTTTCGGAATCTGAGCTTCTTGAGAGCAGACCCATGTTACTTATATATTTTATTTCTAAGAAGTAGCAGTGTATTCAGCACACACTTCCTCAATATATAACTCTTGAAGTGAACTGAACTGAACTAATTGAAGTGCAGGAAGGTAACACGTGTGAATGCCTTTGTGTGCTAAGACTGAGCAAGGCACTTCACATGTTTGCATAGAATGCATCAGATCGTTCAATCTTTGCAGTAACTCTGACATAGCAATGCTTGATATTTTTCTAGAATTAAAGAAAATAGAGCATGATTCAATGAATATTAATAACTTGACCAAGGTCACATGGTCACATAGTTTTACGGAGCGGAACCAAGTATTGCTATCCAAAACCTGATTCTTGTCCTGTCTCAGTACATGACCCTCCAGTATACCACTGCAGGCATCTGGGGATGTTTTCCGACTGTTGTGATTATCTCTGTGTTTGGATGTGTCAAAAAAACACCTCACATGGGTTATCATAAAACATGGGTTATTAGCTCAGTGGCCCTTATAAAATGTACACAAGGAGGTTATTTTTTAAATTTGTTGTCATGCACTATTTTTAGAATCTCTCATTACCTGACGGCTCTACCCAATTAGGTATGTCCTCCTTGAATGCACTTAATTGAAGTGCTTATAGGTAACCAAATGGTGACTTAAATATTACTTGGAAAGATCAGTGTTAATGTGAGGTGATGTTATGATACTATTTTGAAGAGAAGAAAGAGAAAAGATAAACATTATCTACACTGTCAATCATTTATTATTTCAAGATTAGTGTCCTGGTTGTAAGATTTTACATTATGCAAAAAAGCCTTTAAAATGGCCTCTCAAAAGATTCTGGAGATAGATGGTGGTGATGGTTACACAACATGTGTGAATGTACTTAATGCCAATGAACTATAAACGTAAAGTGGTAAATATTATGCTATGTATATTTCACCACAATGCAAAATATTGGCCTCTTATCCAGCCTTCTTCTTTGGTCAGAGAACTGTATATATTCTTTTTTGCTTTAATGGTGCTTCCCATTTTTTATTTCCTGTTGGCATTCACAACTTCCAACTGGATGCATGTAAATGAATGCCAGGCTTATAAACCAAGCAAAAGCTAGAAGATACCATTTATTGGAGATATACCAATGGGCTACTAATGTGGGGTTCAAAGACAATGGGAATAACAGTTCCCTAGCAGACTTGTTAAAAACACAGGTATCCTGGACCTCCCCGAGAGATTCTGCCTGGCATCTCTGATGGAACTCAGAGGTCTGTTTTTTAAATGGCCTCCCCAGAGGACTCTTATGGCTGGTCCGAGAACCGCACTTTAAAACCACAGCTCCTGGGTCATCGAACTACAATACCAGAGAGCCAGACCTCTACAGAAGCCACCTCCTGTGTGAGGCAGGGCAGCAGTGGTCAAGCATATGAGGTTTGGAGAAAAACAGAGCCAAGTTCAAATCCTTGCTCCACTGCTTACTAGCTGTATGACTGCAGCTAAATTATGAAACCTCTGTAAATGCCAGTTCCTTGCCTCCAAATGGGAATAGAAGAGTACATTCTGATATGATTATAGAAACAATTAAATAAATCAAAGCGTATCGCCTGACAGTTAATTGCCCAATACAAGGTAGTTTTGAGTATTATCTTATTTCATAAATTCTAAAATGAACACATTTTTACATTTAAGTATCTATGGGGTCTTACAAGTGTCGTAAGTTGTGTAAAAAACTTCGATTACAACTTTTTATTAAGTGCAAGAAAGCATTGTTATCAACACATATTAGAGATTAGAAGAAAAATAGATGTGTATTATTACTACTATGTTCAATAAAGCTTTGATTGCTGAGTATGAGAAGTTGCTGCAGGTCCTGAGTGACAAAACAGTTTTCAGTGGAGGAACAGCGCTGACAGTCCCTAAAAAAGAGACCATTCATACTTCTGACAAAGAATGATTTAAAAAGAAAACCACTCTGCATAAGATTATATTTAAGATGTGGAGGAGAAAGGATATGTGTAGAAGAGACAGCCCTATTTATGAAGAATTGGCGGTCAAGTTGTTGGTTAAAAATGTATCATAAAAGAAACAGAATTATCACAAAGCAATGATTACATCAGATTTTATGCAGTTAATAAATGCTTTTGAATGCATGAATGAGAGAATAGAAGTGAGAGAGAGAAAAGAACACAGCTGACTTTCCCACCTCCAGAGACTGAAATCTTGAGTACACTAAATCTGGGTTCTTGGGGACGCTAACCTGCAAATGTGAAATTCATCAACGCATATCATCTGAAAGGAGATTTACATGTACCGTGCATACTTCAATTCTCACTATGGTACAAAGGCTCATTAGTCTGTATTTCTCCCTCTGATCTCTTTATTGAGCTCTAGTTTAATATCTCCAAGGTTTTGTGAAACAGTGACATTTACCTCTCCTGTGTTGCCTCGTTGTGTCTATCATACTAGATTTTGCTGCTTATCAGGGCTCCAACCACAGGCTTATACTTATCGCCTCTCTTCCTTATTCACACTCATCCAGCATGTTGTCATGTTTTGTAAGATTTTTCCTCAGAATTTATTTTTCTTTCCCTACCTCCTTTCCATAAACCTTTGCTTATTAAAGGCCTTTCATATGCCAGGAATTCTATACAAACAAGATAAAGTAAAATCTCTAACTTCATTTATCATATTGTCTAACAGGAGAGACAGTTATCTAAGAAAAGAATTCAACTAGAAATTTTGGAGTGTTACAGTAAATATGTGTGCAGGTCACCTTAAGAGCACAGAAGATGGGAACAGCTGACTCCCCAATAGTCAATAATAATGTTTTATAATTAATTTGTAATTATGTAATAATTTTATTGATATTTAGTTATTTGAATATTAATTTACATTACTAGTAATATTGTTGTTTGGACCAGGCAAAATGGCCCTAAGAGCCATTTATCTTAGCTATTTTACAGATGAACAAATGGAGAAAGAGGGTAGGTGACTTGCACAGCATAACATAGCTAATAGGTTACAGAGATCTTAGCACATGGCTCAGCTGGGGGATTGGAGAAGAACTATGCTGAAAGAGGTACTATTTGCTCTGTGTCTTGAACAATATTTAACCCAGCATTTCATGGCGATAGGAACTAGGTGCTTAAGACAAAATAAAATGTGGATAATCTGAAGATTTGGAAGAATGATTTTATAAAAGGTGAATTAAGAGAATAGAATTAATGAATGAAATAGAAGGCACAGAAAGTATCAAAGAAGGCCCACAAGTGAGACACAATCTGAAGGTTTCAAGAAATGCCAAGAAAACCAGTGTGACTGGAGAAGAGTGGGCAAGGTGGGGAGGAGAAAGAGATGAGGTCAAAGGTGTCAATCAGTTGATTTGGGGGCCTTGTAGACCTTGTAATGCTTTGAGCTTTTCCCTCCTTATGATATGGGACATCAGCGAAGAATTTTTTTTTTAACATCTTTATTGGAGTATAATTGCTTTACAATGGTGTGTTAGTTTCTGCTTTATAACAAAGTGTATCAGCTATACATATACATATATCCCCATATCTACTCCCTCTTGCATCTCCCTCCCACCCTCCCTATCACACCCCTCTAGATCATCACAAAGCACCGAACTGATCTCCCTGTGCTATGCAGCTGCTTCCCACTAGCTATCTATTTTACATTTGGTAGTATTTCTAAGTCCAATGAAGAATTTTGATCAGAGATGTGGCAAGATATGATTATAGGAAGGCAAAGGGAGGAGCAGAGAGATAGTTGGGAAGTTGTTAAGACAATCCACAGAAGGGGGGATGGTGGCTTTGTCAGGGGAGCAGAGGTGTAGGTAAATCAAATTCTGAATATATTTTGAAGAGTCAGGGAAATTTGCTGGTGGGTTAGATGTTGGGTGTGGAAGAATATGAGATGTCAATGAGGACTCCAGAGTTTTTTGTCTGAACGACTGTAAGAATGGTGTCCTCTTAACTGAGATGGAGAAGAATTCAGGAGGCGGTTATTTGACATGATGTCAATTTTGGAAATATAACTGTGGTGCCAATGTGGCGGATGCCTTGGAAGGGATCATAAGTTAAGGCAAAGATATCGGTTTGGAATCTCAGTCATGTATGAAATGGTGATGATATTCTAACAGGGACCATGGCAATAGAGAATGGGAGGAAGAGGCTTGGTTGAAGACACTGTTGAAGTGGTTTTGTGAGTGGGTTGTATGTAGTAGAAGGAGAAGGATCTAAAATGGGAAACTCCAGGGTGATGACCACTAGGGCCACTTCTCAGGCCTAGCTCTGGGAGGCCTATATCTTTCCAATTGTGCAAATACCAAGAACGTAGAGCCTTTCCTGTTTGAAACCACTTATATTCACCCTCGTTCATAACCTCCATATCAAGATTAGCTTCAGAATGGGACAGTCTTTCCAGCTCTTCTCACTTCCTTGTCATTTCAGAAAATGAATAAACCAGGCTTTCAGATTTAAGATGTTCAATATTTTAATTCATATGGAAAATTCCAAATTATGCCTGAGCATTTGCAGTAAACTTTTTTTTTGTATTTTTCCAGGTTTATTGACATATAACATTATATTTGCTATACTACAAAATGATCACTGCAATAAGTTTTGTTAACATTCATTACCTCACATAGTTAGAAGTTCTTTTGTGATAAGAACTATGAAGATTTACCTTCTTAGCATCTTCAAATATACAATGCATTATTGTTAAGTACAGTCACCTTGCTGTTCTGGGGATGCTATCACATTGCATCCCCAGAACATATTAATCTTACAACTGGAAGTTTGTACTTTTTGACCACCTCCACCCATTTCTCCCATCCTCCACCTTCCATCTCCAGCAACCACCAGTCTGTTCTCTCTTTCTATGAGTTCCACTTTTATTTGATTCCACATGTAAGTGAGATCATGCAGTATTTGTCTTTCTGTGCTTGACTTACTGCACTTAGCATGTGCCCTCAGGGTCTATCCATGTTGTGGCAAATAGCAGGATTTCCTTCTTTATCATGACTGAATAATATTCCATTGTGCATGTATGTGTGTGTGTATATATATGTGTGTGTGTGTGTGTATATATATATATACATATGCATGTATATATATACACACATGCATATATATATATATATATATAAAACATCTTTATCCATTCATCTGCTGATGGGGACTTAGGTTGTTTCTATGTCTTGGCTATTGTAAATAATGCTGCATTGGGGTGCAGATATTCTTACAAGAGAGTGATTTTGTTTCTCTGCATATATACTCAGGAGTAGGATTGCTGGATCATATGGTAGTTCCATTTTTAATCTTTTGAAGACCTGCTATACTGTTTTCCATAGTGGTTGCACCATTTTACATTCCCATCAACAGTGCAAAAGTATTCCCTTTTCTCCACATCCTTGCCAACACTTGTTATGTGTTGTCTTTTTGATGATGGCCATTCTGACAGGTGTGAGGTGATATCTCATTGTGGTTTTGATTTGCATTTTTCTAATGATTAGTGATGTTGAGAATCTTTTCATGCATCTATATGTATTCTTTGGAAAACATCTATTCAAATCCTCTGCCCATTTAATTGGGTTGTTTGAATTTTGATGTTTAGTTGCATGAGCTCTTTGCACGTTATAGATATTAATACCTTATCAGATAAATGTTTTGCAAATATTTTTTCGGTTCTGTAGGTTGCCTTTTCATTTTTTGATGGTTTTCTTTGCTATGCAGGAGCTTTTAGTTTGAGGTAGTCCCACTTGTTTAATTTTGCTTTTGTTGCCTTTGCTTTTGGTGTCAGATATAAAACAGTCATTGCTAAGACCAATGTCAAGGTGCTTACCACCTATGTATTCTTCTAGGAGTTTTATGGTTCAGGTCTTATGTCGAACTCTTTAATTCATTTTGAGTGTCTATGTATGATGTTATACAGTGGTCCAGTTTCATTCTTTTGCATGTGGCAGTCCAGTTTTTCCAAAATCATTTACTGAAGACACTGTCCTTTCTCCATTGTATATTCTTCACTCCTTCGTCATAAATTAATTTTCCATATATGTGTGGATTTATTTCTGGGCTCTCAACTCTATTCCATTGATCTCTCTGTTTTTCTGCCAATACCATGCTGTTTTTATTACTATACTTTGTAACATAGCTTGAAATCAAGAAATGTGATACCACCAGCTTTGTTCTTCTTTCTTAAGATTGCTTTGGCTCTTCAGGTTCTTTTGTGGGACCAAATAAATTTTAGGGTTGTTTGTTGATTTCTGTGAAAAATGCCATTGGAATTTTGATAAGGATTGCACTGAATCTGTAGATCACTTTGAACATTTTAACAATATTAGTTCTTCCAGTCCATGAGCATGTAATATCTTTCCATTTATTTGTGTCCAGAAATTTACAAAGCTCCTTGTCTTCCATCCCAGCTCCCCAGTTATCACACTTGTTTTCCCCAAACGCTTTTTGCATTTTGCTATTCCCTTCCTCAGAAAAGTTGAGTGGTTCCAAACTCTCCCCAAGATGACAAGCACCTTAACTTGCATCAAAGACCTTATATTTGGACCTAACTCCAACTCTCAACTTTATTATTTAATGCTCTCCAAAAAGAATTGCCTAGTTCACTGGAGACCCCCCATTTCTCCACACTACTGCCCAGTGCCCCTCTCTGCCCATTGTCCCTGCCTGCTCTGGATTTCAATTTCCAGATCAATCTTCCTAAAAATCAACTCCAATCAAGCCATTTTCGTACTCGGAAGCACATTTTTACACTCTATTGCCTAGTGATATAATTACAGACTCTTCCCTTGGCAGCACTGTCCTGCTAACTCAGTAGTTCTGACTCATTTTTCTCATACACATAGTTCACAGAACAATGCACTCTCATCAGTAATGTATCACGTTGCCTACAATGGTCTTCAAGGAACAGAGCAGATACACTTAGGGGCACAGAGCAAATTCTCCTAGTAGCATAATTGTAATATGTATGCAACCAACGCCTCTGTGGTAGTTACTGAGTGCCAGTCACTTTGTGAGCACTTTAAAGAGTATTTCATTGAATCCACCAACAGTCCTGTGATATAGACACTGTTATTGTTTCATTTTACAGATGAAGAAACTGACATACAGAAAATGTAAGCAATTTTCACAAGGTCACATGGTTAATAAATGTTTAGCACTAATACCTGATATCGCTAAGCTTGGTTTCTTTAATAGTAACAAACAGTAATAATAATGATAATAATAATACCTACTTCACTTCTCAGTCTGCAACCTATGCTCTTAATTCCTCTGGCATACTTCCTCTCTCCTTGGATTTCTGCCACCCACCCGTACCAACACTGGAGGATGAGAAATATTGAGCTCAGTAATTTTCATCAAATTTCAAAATATTCCCTTTCTATTTTGAAAGTGGCCTGAATCAACCAAGCCTCCAATGACTGTTACTTCTCTGATCTCCTGGATCACTTTTCTAAGATTCCACTCATGCTTTACTTATTCTATACTACCTTTGTTATCATCAAACTGTGAGATATAGATCACATCTCTCCAACGAGACTGAAAAATTTCCACAACCAAACTCATAATAGACACTGTAAATTTTGATTTCCCAATTTTGTTAATGGTTCCTCTATCGAAGTTCAAAATGACTTCTATCTTCTCTCTCTTCTTTGCCTAATCCATATCCACATACAAGTCACTTCTAAGTTTTGGTTCTTCATGCATCCCTGATACCACTCTTAATCTCTTGTACCTTTTCTATCTAAAGGGTGGGAGCCCATCCATTAACAAGCCCAGGGTGAACAAGCAATGTATTGATGGTTATTATGTTGCTTCATAATTCTCATTACTTTTTCCCCAACCAGCATAAAAATCTTGTATCTGGTTATCCAGATTTGAGTCTTTGACCCCTTGTATTCTCCTAAATTCTACTGCCGCTTTAATCTAAGGAAGAGCATCTGTCCTGCTCCCATACGTCACTCTTCCCTCCCTGCCACTGTCTGCTGAAATAAGAACTCACTCTTCAATCGGTATCAAAATGTCTACTCCTCACACCCCTCACTTTTCCTTCCAACCTCATCTCTTATTACTGCACTGCATGTTATACCTTCTAAGCAAACCAGACCAAAAGCTACTCCCATGGAAGTTCTATTTTTCTACCTCCGTACTCTTGCTTGTGCTATTTATTTCACACAAAAATGCAAATGACATAAGTCAGAGGCTAGGATGAGTTAAGAAAAAATCTCCTAAGTTTTAGGCCACAGGAAGGACATATTGAGATGGATTAAGTAGCCCTCAGTGTCATCTTTAGAAATCCCCACATCTTGACTCAATATTTATCTGGATTTCCTCTACATCTCTTGACACTTCAACACTTTCTGTCATTGTTTAGCACCTGATATCGTTGAAGCTTGGTTTCTTTAATAATAACAAATAGTAATAATAATGATAATAATAATATCTACTTCACAAGATGGCCACGTGGGTTAAAAAACATAAATTTGATATTATATTATCTCTAAAAATTTAAGTATTGCACATAGCAGGTACTGAAAACTTGTTAAGTTTCTTCCTCCTGTCATGGGTGAATATTATTGCCCACTTAACTGAAGGGACCTGAGATCCACAACTGAATTTAGCTGCCAGAGTAAGCGGAGCACAAGAGCAGAGACCCCCATAGAATAGTCTATTCAGGGGGGCAGCGACACATAAGCCACTGACCTTAGGGAGCTCTGAGCCTGACTGTCCCTCACCGTTCTATAAAAGATAAGATGGTAAGTGTTAGCAGAATAAAACCCTTCTAATGCCCTAGACTTCTGCCTGAGGCGGTCAAAAGGACGAAAATCACATTCAGAAGGAATGGTGTTCTGACTGTGTGTTTCAGTGCTCTGCAGCCATGTCTCTATGAGCCGCCTGAAGTCATCCTTCTGACTGTCCTCCCACCACACCCTCACCCTCTTTGAGACCATGACCCTAGAAAAACTGTGCCTAGAGGCTGAGAAGAGCTGGGACTGCAGGTGGCGAATGAAATGGCCCCAGCTGGTGGGAGGGGAAGACTGCAGAGCCTGGGAAGCAGGCAAGGTCTGAAGCCACCATCTCTGCCATTTTTATTCACCTACACAGTCTCTAAAGTAGTCTCTGTTCTAGGAGAAGTGGGGAAAAAAAATCAGTGGTGAGAAAACATTGAACTGACAGGGGCACAACAATAAAAAACACTATCTGTTCTCACGGAGTGCTCTAGAATTAAATTCGCTTGAATTCAGTTTTTTCCCTTCTCATTTCTTATTACTTTCTGAATTTTCTTTCTCCAGTATCTCTCTTTACCTTCTCCTAGCTCAGTAGCCTCCTTTGAGCACTGTTTCTGACATTAGGCTTTTAAATATATGCTATTAAACATTCTAACTCGATGTAATTAAACAAAGGAGGGAAATCAGTCTGAACCAACGACAAGCTGGAGAAGTACGCAATTTTTAAGGAAATGAAGTTTTATTACTCTTAGGGATATACTGAAGCTATTGATAACAGTTCACTTAGGACATGAATGGCTGCCTTAACTCCTACATAAGCACATATTACAAACTTACTGTTTGGAATAAAATATGTATGTGTTTTTCTTTGCTTTTTTGCTAAAGACCTTTACTCTTTAGAGTAACATTATTTCTCTACAAATTGCTTAGCAAACTTTTTTTTATTTGAACATTGCATATATTGAGATATAAATGCAAATCTCACTTGTTTAAAACTTGGTGCTAATGAGGTCAAAACCACACAGTAAATCTCTGTATCTGCCAGTTATCTCTATTGTGTGGCGACAAGTGTGTGAGCAACCAGCTCGGGTCATAAGAAGCATTGGGGGAGAGAATGCTGGTGAATTCGTCCAAAATGCCTCCACAAAATTGGAAAATGACTCCGTTTTGGCAGGCATGTACCCGTGGTCAGTAGCTTCGTCTTTCTTCACGAGCGTCAGTTATCTTGAATTTAAAGATAATTTTAGTACCTTCATTGTTACTTTAATACTTTATTTGATATTTCAGCTTTCTGCTATGTGGTAGTGTTATTTAAAATTTCCTCTTTTCAGTGACATTTCTTGCATGTGTATTTATATCCTACTTGTTAATGCTAATAATACTATGTGAGCTTATAGAATTGCATCTGAACTCTGAAGGAAAAATAATGATCCATTTCATGACATGAGTGATTTTTACAAACTCTCATTTCAACTCAAAGAGTGCTTTTTTTCCCTTGATTAAAATGTATTTCTCGATTAAATTAAAATGCAAATATAGACAGTCTGTGTTTATGGTTATAATAGAATTATTTAAAGAAGGTTCTAAATCAACCTGCTGCTAATATTTCATGCAAGAACTGTGGGTTTTATTGTTGGGCCAGTACTGCCGTGTTCCATTTTCAAGATTACTTAAAGTGCTATGAAAACTTAATCATACTGCCCAGGTTTTATCAGTTTTTGCTCAGTCTTCTCTAGGATGTTAAAAGGGACTGCTTTCCTATATACTTCTTAAGTTATGTTAGTGATATTGGAGAAATATCAAGTACTAAAACTTTAGAACCCCTTGAAATTGAGTTATGAACAATTTACTACTTGTTTTAAAAAAATATTTTATTACACAGAAGTGAATCAACTCTTAAATTTAAGAGAACCATATTTAATAATTTATTATGAAATTAAAGATCTGAAAGATTACTTCAAGAAACCATTTAGTCCAACTTTTTAATTTATATTAGATATATAAAATATTTGTATTAGAAATTGCATCTAATGCTATGGATTTAATTATGATCCTTTAGTATTTTTTTAGCTTTCTTTTTTTTTTTGGAAGTGTCCTATCACTTTTCAAACACATTGATTAAAATAATTCTTAAATAACATTTATAACTTGATCTTTTTTCTTTTTTTGTTATTTTTAGTGACCTCAGTGAAAACCAAATTCAGGCAATTCCAAGGAAAGCTTTCCGTGGGGCAGTTGATATTAAAAATCTGTAAGTATTTTTTCTAATTGATACTTTTTTTTAAATTATCCATTTTCCAAGTTTAATTTATATTAAATAAAGTGTCAGGAAAAAAATGGTGAAAGCCTATATACATCTTTATGCTTCCTTAGGAGAGCTTGTAACAATAAGTTTTAAATTGTTTTCACAAGCTATCTGAAGAGATTCTCGTTTAGAAGATGTCTTGAAACTGAAGTTGTTATCAAATTCATTCTTCAGACCTTGTGATTAATCTTGTGAAATCTAAAGAAATTATTTGATTGAAAGGTATTTACAATGTACTTTCTTCCCCTTACTGTGAGCTAATTTCAATAGCTCCTTTTTCACTTGTTATCGATGTTTATTGGAAATGCAGAATATTTTTTTTCTGGAAAGAGTAGATGATATTTTCTTGTTAGAGATACCTGTGGCCTAGAGCTACAGCTTTTTAAAATAGCTTTTAGATCACCATTTTCATTAAGTGCCAACAGTGTGAGAATGAGAAAATTGTCTTTCCCTTTGTGGGAATACTTTTCTTGCATCTTTTCCCTCCTATATCTTTATGAAAGAATATATGTATAGCCTTCTTTAAAAAGCAAAAAAAAAAAAAGAAAGGAAAAAGAAAACTATGTTTCTGTATTATCCCTTGATAAATCTTTAATCTAGTGTCTTGTGTAGATGTGTTTTTTGTAAGTGTGGATAGCTATTTTCATACCAGATTTAAGATCACAGTGGCAATCCTAATATCATCGATATATATCTTAATAAATTTAAAAATACCTTGTAAGCCTTTTAAAATGATGGTTTTTGACTCACCGTGAATCTAAAACGTAAAACATTTTCTGTAGCTTTTACATTAGTTTGGAATGTGGGGGGAAAAGGCCCCTGTGTGCTGAGATTAACTATCAGGAATTCAGTATTTCTTAGCTAGTAATAAACAGGGCAGGCACTTGAAGAATTAACTTATATTCCGAATTCTCCATGGTGAGATCCAACAATATTTCTCCAGTAGCGAAAATGAGACAGATGTTTTCCTTCGTCAAAGAAGACTGTTTATAAAGCTACAAGTTATGGCCTCTACATCCTCTCCTCAATGTAAATTTTTTTTTTTTAGTTTGTACTTTGTAAGTGTATAGGTAAAGACAGAAAAATATAGACTTCTAGGTATAAATGTGTAGAGCCGTCAAAATCCTGGCCCTAGGTTTTTATGAGCGTTTACATGTTAAAGAGATTTGATTTGCTTTGTTTTTAATCTCTAATGAAGACTTAGGGAAGTCTTCAGATAGATTCAGAGATGTAGGGCGTTCAAAACTGCCTCTGTATATTATGTCTGGTCAGAACAACGTAAAGATCCCTATGTAGCACCTACTCGAGTTGCCTATACGTCTCTGTAAAAGGACAGTAATGGCCAAAGTTGACCACCCTTTGAGAATGCCACTTTCAAGCTTACAATAGTATTTTCTCTAAAGCCTTAAAACAGGTGGCTTTTAACCTTAGCAAAGATATTTAGGGAATCCAAGTCTATTAAGTAATCCTTCTCCCATATTTAAGGATGCATTTGGGAGTGAGATACCAGTCATGGTGGGATTCTTCCTTAATTCCTCCTCATTTATTCTTTAAAAATGTGATTTTAAAAGTTTAGAGATAAAAAGAAAAGCATCATCCCCTCTCTCTACCATTTTAAAGGCAGTTATTATGTATACTGTGAGATGAGTTTTGGACTGTCTCAGAATCTCTTGCTATTTTTTGGTTTTGTAAACATGACAAATCAGTAAACTTCACTGAGCCTTAATTTTTACTTTTATGAAATCAGTATAATAATTTCTTACATTTGCTGTGGTTACTAGAGAAAAACCATATGTGAAAAACCTTAGAACAGTAATATGCTACAAAATATAGTACAGTATTCATTCTGCAAGTATTCACTAATCAACTGCTAGAAGTTAGCACTGAAAAACTTACACTAAGGAGAGAGGAAAGGAGAACATAAACTAATTTGCAATATTAGTAATCGATCAGATAGACCCATGTCTATCATGGGTCAATTAGACATTAGAGCTGCAAAAATGGGAAAATAAATCTATCAGAAAGTACTAAATGAATATACACAAGACCCTGATTTATAAACAAATTAAATGCAACAGGTACTGAGGAAAGAAAAAGATAAAAGTATTGATATTGCTTGAAGTTATCAGGGAATACTTTAGAAAAGAGTTACTGAAAGAAGATATAAAGGAATCTTCAAGGAGGTTGGTTCATACTGTATACTGGTGAGTAGTGGCCGGTAAAAGCAGACTGAGAAAGTAAAAATTTATTAAGACCTATGCAAGGCCTGATTTCTGGGTTTCGATTGGTTTGGAGGATAAAAATTAAAGTGCAGTTGAATGTGTGTGTGTGTATTGTGTGTGTGTGTGTGTGTGTGTGCGTGTGTGTGTATGATGTAAGAAATATTACCTTTTTTTCAAGGCGAACCAATACTAATTCGGAATAGCAGCAGTGGTAAGAAGCATAGCAATCTGCATATGGAGGAAGCCAAGTAGAGTGGCATCCAAATGATTTTAACTTTGGAATTTTCTGTTCTTATGGAGGAAAGGGGGCTTAAGAAACTATGTGAGTGCTAAATGATGATGTGATGGTCAAAAGAACAATTTATTCCTGCTACTCTCAATGCCTTCCATGTAACCGTGTGAAGGACCATGAGAACATTGAAACGCCACAATGCATTCACAGGTTTATTTAATTAAATGATAGTTACAATTTCCTAAAATTTCACATTTAAAAAGCATTTTGCTCTAATTAAAATTACATTATGCAAAAAAAATTTCAATTTCATGGGACTTTGTGTGAAGTCTAGTTTTATCATTAAAAATTAAGAAGGATATTTGGTAAAATATGTTAGAACTGAGAGTAAATTTTAATTTGTATTACTGTTAAAATGGTAACTGTATGTCATCAAGTAATGACTCAATAAAAGTCCATAAATATTGACATTATTAATATTATTAACATTCACTGTGGGAAGGAGAGGCATAGTGCTTTGTCTTATTATTCCAGTGTGTACGTTTACAGTTTGGACAACCCTGCATGGTGCCATAATGGCTAGTGTTTCGAGTCATTCAGGGAGTAAAAGAGAAGAAGTAAGGCTGCACAGAAGGAATACGTGCTTTAGTTGCATCAAGCCGATATTCTGTATAGCGCTGTCTAAAAGACTAGTCTAATGCACTGTACCGAGTTTATTGGATTTACCACATATTCAGGCCTTATTCAGAACAAATTCCAGTTATCAGAAGATTTTCACTGGAAGCACTTGCTTTAATCTTGTGGATTGGCTAAATATGCTCAAGGCAGCATCCTGACAATATGAAATTGATGCTGTGGAAATTTTGCAAATTAGCAGATCTTATTCCTCTTCCTCCAGGCAAGCCACAGTAAAACTGTTCTAGACAGCTGGACATTTATCTTGCTGTTAAACATCTCCAGGGAGAACTTCCCATAACTTTTTTGCTTACCTCTATTAATTTCCAAACTGGATTAAAACCCTTTATATTTTATTTTGTTACCCAATTTTCTCCACCTGCTACTTAAACCAGTTTCTTTTTTCTGGCATTTTAGACAGTGAGATCTGAGAATAACAAGATAGTATTAAAATATCAACTAAATAATAGTGTTTATAAAAGTCACTGGCAGCACTTTTACATAGGATTTACATCTGTGTGTTTGAACTCTCCAAGTATGAATTCAAGTACTGATACCATATCATTACCAAATGATGCCTCACCAAAATGATAATCAATGTTTATATGATTTTCCTTGATAAACTTTGTATATATATTTAATATATTTAACACTGACTAATAAAGCCTTGGCTGCCTCCTGATCAATTTCTGAACAAAGACATGTTACATTGTGCCAGTTTTGTTTACAAGTATGTATGAGGCATTTCCATTTAATTGAATAATTTAAGAGAATATTCAAATTATAATAAATCTTGCCTTATTGCTGAGACTTGCAAGATTATTCTCTAAGTAGGTATTTTATGAATATAAAAATGTTCCAAGAGTCTCTTGTTTTTATGAGAAATCATTTCTAGTCATGTTATCTTAGGATTTAAGCAAAGAAGTGCAAATATATGAACTTAAAAATCAAATGGATTGCCAATAGTTACTCACACTGCAAAAGCAAACTCTAACATACCTTACATTAGTTTCTTTAATGAGTTGAACCTGAATACTTAAAATAACTAAATTCCAACAAACATTATTTTAGGTAGACTCTTTAAAGTACATCATACCTGGTTTTTATTCTTCTTTCATGTTGCAGTATATCCTCAAAATGTACTCTGTGTTCCAAACTTTACTATTTACTGTTCATTAATAAATACATTCCTTTTCTATTTGCTTGCATTATACCAATTCCATTAAATTTTCATCTGTTATGAATCTTACCCTCCTTTTCCAATAAAACTACCTGTTGTTAAAAAATAGGTTAAGGAAAATATTTATATTCATTCTTTTATAACATACATTAGTTTACAGACAAGGGTTATAAGATGATTTAAGTTATAAGATGATTTAGCTTGGTTCTTTTTGAGTAAGTCATGGTATCATTTGGGAAACAAGAATGCATGGCCATGACTTTTTAGGAAACAGATAACCCAATTTGGGATGCACTGATTCTTGGTGATAAGATTTGGCAAATAGGGAAGAGAAGGTTAATCTATATGTTGCTACACAGCTATTTATGTTATTTAGAAATTTAATTTTTTTCTGGAACTCTGTCATCTTCAGTTTATTTTATTAATGGATCAATTAAAACCCATAGGAGGAAAATTCACAGTTCTATACTAGGGACACAGAAAGATATATATTTTACTATTTTTTGCACACTTCTCTATTTTAAAATATCAGTCTAATAGTTTCTTTTCCTCTATCATCTGCATTCTTGACGATGATAAGGGAACAAGGTTGCTCACGTAATATAGAATAAATATGTAACAGTCAGAAGAGTGTATTATATATTTAACCATTCAAATGCAAGACTTACTTTAGCTTTGTCCTATAAATTAAGTCATATTTACAGAATGTCTACCATAATCAGCTACTTTTCATGTTTAGTTTACTACATTTCTTGTCATACTTAATTACATACTTTTTACATAATTATCATAAAAATAAAATCCATTTTTATCAAATTGAAATTGTAACTTTTAGTGCCCCTAGCTCCTCCCAAAAAGTGTTTTCAGTAAGCCTGAGGCTGAAGAGACTTTGAAGGGGAGGTTGGTTTCTCACTCAAGGGGCTCGCTATCTTTAGCGTTAGATTAAATACCACATACAGGTCTTTAGAGGGAGGTAGAACCTTCTGAACAAACCTGTAACAATGGCTGTTCATTTAGATAAATAGCAAATGAAGTTGAGTTTTATGGTATAAGGACCAGGGCCTCTCTTAACATCCAGAATGCTGCCTGTGGACATAGGGGACAACCAGCAACCAGCAGTTGTCTGGGTTCTTAGATGTAAAATGTATTAGGAACTCAGCAGTTGCCACAGTCAGTACCATGGGAACTGTCCATGGTCCTAGAATTTGCCTGGTTTGAACTCAGACTAAAAAACCACACTGAACTGTGATAATCCCCAACAACTATGGTCAAGTTTGCTACCAATAACCTCTTCAACATCGCATTTTGCTCTTTCTCCTGGGTGCCTCACCACTCTTTATTACTGTTAGCTTTCTCTCATGTAAAATTGAGTCTAAATAACGTATCTTCATCAACGTTTTCCAAAACAAAAAAACAAAAAAGAAAAAAAACACAAGACATTTTGATTGAATAGTTGGGAATCTAATTCACATATGTATCAGTATAAAATAGTGATTGTCATGATCTTTCTGTGGCTGCGTGTTGTCCTTGAGACAGAACAGATCTTTAGGTTTCTTACTTCCCCAACCCTGGACAGCCACTCTTTTCTACCTCTGAGCGATTACAATAACCTGCTAATTGAGTTTTGATCTCTAGTTTATATTCTCATTAGATAGTTTTAACATTGCAGCCAGATTTGTTTTCATAAAGCATTGTTTTTCATCCCATCACTACCTGGTTCAAAATCATGCAGCTTATTAAAAACAAAAACAAAAACATTTTGCTATAGGCATTATGGCAAAGCCTTGGGGATTTAGCAGAGTATTGTCTACAGTAGTTCTGCAGGGTCTGTAGGAATATAGGCTCTTCCCTGAGAGAGCAGCGATTTTTATCCAATGGCATGCCATCTAGTCTCTTTAGATATTCTGACTAGTCCCAACATTCTGACACCCATGCAGGCTCCCAGCCCCCCTCCCCCCGAATCTGCACACAAGTTCTTTGCTCACATCAGAATGGCCCCTCTCTTGCAGACATTTACTGTGAACATTGTAGAACCTCTGCTCACAAGTGTTCTTTGAACCAGTCTCCTCCATAGGGAATGCCCACTTTTATTTCTGTCTTACTGGATTCTATCCATCTTTTAGGGATGACGGGATTTTTTTTTCTCTTCCTCTCACGATTATTTTCACCTAGGGTAATCTCTTCCTTTTCAGAAATTCTGTAACATTCTTCGTCTACTGGCTTCTTCCTTGAAACTTGGCCATTAGAAATACAGCTGAAACCTCCATTCGCAGAATGAATAGCTCCTGAATCTCTTTTCCTAGCCACCTGTGTATCTAATGAAGGCTTCAGCAATACATAGATTTAAATCTGAATCAAGGTTTCACTAAATATTTACTACCTATTTTGCATAATTTATTGAACTTCTGTGAGCCTCATTTTCTTATCTATAAAATCAGAATAATGATAATACCTACCTTTTCAAGTAATTGTGAGAAATAATGAGACGGGTATATCTACAGACCTTGCCATTTGCTATGCATTCAATAAATGCTAGCAATCATCATTGTCAGTTTCAATTTCTACCTCCCTTGATTAGTCTACTTAGACTTACCAGAACATGAAGGTCAACTTAGTTGTCTTTCCTCCAGTGTCTATTACCATCTCTGTTAGAACTACCTTTAGCTTCCTTCTAATAAATTATCAAATGAATATAACTTTATACCACAGCTTATTCCAATAAAAAGTGAGATTCTTTATTCCTGTGAGAAAAACAAAATGTTATTGAAACATTGCAAAAGGGTTAAATTCTCAAATAACATAAATTATTTTAGGTTCCTAAGAAGAGTCCTTTCCTTGGTTATTTTCTTCATTAATGTCCAGGCTAACACAGATGTGCTTTTATGCCGAGGTAAATAATATGGTTGCTGATACCTCTCTCCAGGATGTTCACTGATATGGATTAATTTAAATTTTTCTTATGCCCTCTATGTATTATAATTTAAATCTTGAACTGCTTCTTAAACAATCATTATTAGCATAAGATTTGTATATTTAGGCACTCATATTCACCTGAATTTTATACACACAGGGAAGAAATAGAACAGATCCTGCCCATATCCTTACCAGCACTTTTTTTTCTTTTTCTCCCATTATATTTATGTTTTTATCAGGTTGCTTTTAAAATAGTGAAATGTTGTTATTCCCTCATATTGACTTTGATGTGTTTTAAGTCAGCTATATTCTTGGAGTTTGTCATCTTACAGTGGTGAGATAAATATGAATGACACTTCTATTTCTCATACCTAAAAAACCCTGGAAAAGTTGAGCATAGTCATAATAATTTTGTTGAGACATTGAGAAACTCTGCCTGGCTTAGAAATTATTAAAGAATTTTTATGTTCACTATTGTTTCAGAGTTAAGTATATTTTATGGTGTTCTAATTTTTACAAAAAGAAAATTAGTAATAAGATTTTATTACTTGGACACTGCACTGAAATATGAATTTTCTATGAGTAAGGACAAAACCAACTAAAGTTAATGCAGGAAGGTATGTTTTGTATGTGTAATTCAAACAGTATGGTATCTAGATTTTTAAAAATGAAAACAGGAAATCCTGAAAAAGACTTACTTAAAAGTAACAGAATGGGGAGGGGATATGGGGATATATGTATACATATAGCTGATTCACTTTGTTATACAGCAGAAACTAACACAACATTGCAAAGCAATTATACTCCAATAAAGATGTTAAAAAAAAAAGTAACAGAATGCAGTGTCTCCAGTTATATTTCAGGATACCAAGTAAGCAAATGTTCAACCGTTTTTGTCATTTAATTACCTCTTTTTAAAAATTTATACTTAGCAACGTTATATATTGTCTCTCATACTGAGAATTAATCAAAATCTGAAACTAGGCTAAATTATTTTTAGTCTTAAAGACAATCAGATCAGCTTTAGAAATTTTATGTGAGTGAGGCACAGAGTGATCTCTCTTAATAAAAACATACTGCATTCTCTAAGACTAAATTTACCAGTGCTAGGAAAAAATAAAAGAGGCAGTCTAGAGTTTTTCTAGAGCATCAGAAGAGGAGCACTTACCACTGAAAAGAGAATCATAGCATGTTAATGCTGAGAGAAATCTTAAAGAGAATATATTTTTTAACAACATTATTTTCCTGAAATTAAAGATAAAGCAGTTGCTTCAAGTCACACTCTTACAAACTAGGACAGTGGAGGATCAGAGAGGATGGATGGGTTGGAATTTGAACAGAAACAGAGAGGAGGGCTGGGGGTAGGAAATGAGGAGAAGACACAGCAGTGTGGGCAAGAACATGTAGGCTAAAAGTCTGAAAGAAACCACCAGTGGTACTCTCCATACCGTTCTTTCTCCTGGGAAAATAAGAAAAACACATATATATGGAATCTAAGGGAAAAAAAAAAAAGGTCATGAAGAACCTAGGGGTAAGACGGGAATAAAGACACAGACCTACTAGAGAATGGACTTGAGGATATGGGGAGGGGGAAGGGTAAGCTGGGACAAAGTGAGAGAGTGGCATGGACATATATACACTACCAAACGTAAAATAGATAGCTAGTGGGAAGCAGCTGCATAGCACAGGGAGATCAGCTGGGTGTTTTGTGACCACCTAGAGGGGTGGGATAGGGAGGGCGGGAGGGAGGGAGATGCAAGAGGGAAGAGATATGGGAACATATGTATATGTATAACTGATTCACTTTGTTATAAAGCAGAAACTAACACACCATTGTAAAGCAATTATACTCCAATAAAGATGTTAAAAAAAAAGAAAGAAAGATAAGCACTAGCTTGCTTCCCCCTGGGAAGTAGCTCCTGTGTCAGGAAAGGGTCCTCAGGCCCTCTCTGATGCACCTATTGCTTTTATCATGTAAAGATCAACAAATTTACCGTATGTCTGGGTAAATAGCTGTAACATTGCTTTTTGGAGAAGTGAAAAAATTTTCCTCTTACTAATTCCTTAATTCGGAACAATCTTACGGCACAATTTATAATCACATCTAAACATGTCACTTAACTCTCGGCTGAACAGATCCTTTCCTGTTTACAGAAAGCAGAAGTACCCAGGGTTTGAGAGGTGGTAGAGAAGGAAGTGAGTAGCATGAGAGGAAACAAGGTGAAGAAAATTAGTCCAGAAACTCTGAAATAAATTACACTTTTGCATAGTTTTGACACTGTTTATCTTGAACCCTATGCAGACAAATAGAGGTTTGTGCAGAGAGATTTTCTCATGAGCAGTCATGCGGGTACAACACTTTCCATAAACATACCTTTGAATACTACAAAATCTACCCACTGATGAAAAACATTATTTACTTTGATTTTCATTGTCCTTTCAAATGAGTAATGTTTTCACAAAATACCTTCCTTCTTAGAAGATATTTGAACTGAGATATGATGGCATTCAGGAAACTTTTAGGGACGACTGTGGTCCTATGAGAGCTGAATATTCTTAATGGTTTAGTGCCAATAAGGGCTTAGATTTCTGTTAAGAATCAGAAGAAGCATATAACCATGAGCAACGTTAAAGAGGGGTGAAATTAGAAAAGTTTCCAGCAGCGTCTCAACTTCTAGTGGTATACAGAAAGTAATCTGTCTTTCAGTACTTGTAGGACAAGATTTGCTTGAGTGGTTTCTGGCAAACTAGGGCTTCCCCTTTGTGTATAGTATGCATGATTTAAAAGAAGCTGTGTCAGCACTGATTTATACATTGACAGCTAAGGATAATAAGATATGGGCAAACATACAGCTCACCCTTTTACAGATTAACCTGGAGACTGCATTAGGCAAATTTGATAGCATTAAAAGATTTTGCCAATTTGTCTGGAAACAATTTCTCTTTTGTAGTGTGTCAAGGGTAACACTTCATGCCATTGTGCTAATTTAAATGGCTTTGATAAATTGTTCAAGAGGTTAGAGAATAGTAGTGTAGATATATATTTAGCACTTTAAAATTAAGAAAAGGCTATTAACTTAATTGTTAAATGAATTTAATCTGTAAAAATCAAAAGTGCTCAAGAATGTTAAGTGTTTTCTTGGAACTGCAGCAACCATATTACATCATGAGTCTTTAAAAAGTCTTCTTAGAAAATAAAATTATACCTCTGCATACTTCCTAATTAGCAGAAATGCTTTCAGCTGTTACAGTAGCATGAGTGGTAGCTGTTGTTTGGGGAAAGCGTTAGTTTATACAAGCAATAAAATTGTATCTTCTCGAGGGCTCACGTTTTTTATATTGCACATCTTAGATCGCACCATTTGCATGGCATCAAGGTAGCCTCCTATATGATTATGTCCCCCAGAGACCTTCTTAAAAATGAGATGTATATTTCATGAGACATTCTCTATGTAAATAATTTCTAAAGTAAGGACTTTGAAAAGGCCCCTCTGAAAGTCACTGGTTTAAATCACTGCACCTTTATTCAGTCCTCTTGTGAGAGAAACAGCTATTGGCAACATTTCCCATAAAAACAGACCTCAGATTTGAATTAGCCCTTTTGGTGAATTCTGCACTTGAAACAAGGGCAAGATTCATTTGTATTAGGATCATAGTCTTACCCTGTACGTGTACCTCCCTTCCCAACGCATGTAGAGCTGCCAACTCACCTGACTATTTCATTAAACATTTTGTTTCTATCTCAAGTGAAGCATTAAAATACTTTTTCTTTACAGGAATAATAATATCGCTAAGCATCAAGCTACTAGATTTAAATAAAAACTGCTTATTTGTTAAACGAAAAGGAGAGTGCTGTGGGATTTAGTACTTAGTTGTCCGTTTCAACCAAGTAAATTCCTTAGTATGAAGAAGGAAATTTTAATTCCCCAGACAAGCAGCAGGAAAAAGCAAACAAGTTTGGAGCAGCCATTTGTTTTCAATCTTTGAATTTTAGCAAATGAGTACTTAAACTTCTGGAGAACATTCGTTTATTTGAATTGTGTATTATTTAGAACGAACTGATACAGCTTTTAAATGTTTGACTGTAGAGATGTGTGGTGTTTTAACAATCTTGCTGCTATATGTGTTTCATAGTGTTTTGGGCTGAAATTAGCATCTTTGAGAAAAGCAAATTTTTAAAAATTTCTTAATACTTTTAAAAAACTTGTTTTCCGGAGAGTGGTGTAATTTGGGAAGTTACTTAACTGAAAAGTCTAATATTTACTGTGCTGAGAATTTGCATTTAATGATAACAATGCAAGTTATGCATATAGTGAAGCTTAATATAAAACAACTGGTAGCTTTGTAAAGTGTATGCCTAGTTGGGAATAGCAAGGAGATAGATGGGACCTCAGTTCTCTTTCCTGATTTGGAGTTCTTGAAAGAAAACTGCTTTTAAAAGAAGAAAACCTAAAAGTAGTCGTGCTCTTTCTTGCCAAGGATAGTGAAATTAACATGCAGCTGGGCGTCTCTGATAAATGGATTCTGTTAGGTCACTGAGGGGGTGTATGTGACATTAAGTGATTTACAGTCCTTTACCTTAATGAAATTGTTTCAGCAAGATGACGCTGAAAGCTCTTAATGGATAGCTTTTCTTGATGTAATGAAATTGCATTCCTATGGCATTTAATATAAGACGCAGTTATTATTTACTGGAGCTTTCCAAGGGCTGCTATTTGCACACACAGTTCAGAACAAAAAGAGGTTTCAGTGGCGGCACCGAGGCCAGGATGGCTTGTGACATTCTTAAGCAGATGAGTGTATCTGTGAGAGCATTTCAGTTAGTGCAGCCAAGGCTTCAGAGACCCTTCAGGAGACTTCCTTTCACCTAACCCTGCCAGTGTCCAGTCTCTTACATATATTCTTCTAATCTATTTAACAGGCAACTGGATTACAACCAGATCAGCTGTATTGAAGATGGGGCATTTAGGGCTCTCCGGGACCTGGAGGTGCTGTAAGTACCGCTTATTTCTTACTCTTTTAACGGGAGCTTTGTGTCTGGGGAGTGCTAATGTGGATGCTTATCTGTTAGCTTGAAACCTTGTGTCAAAATGGTTTCCCAAAGAGAGTCCTTAAATAACTCACAGCGAATACAGAGAAGAGTTGAAATGTGTGTGTGCAAAACCTTGCATAGCATATCTATATGCTTAGGTAAAATTGTCTGATTTAAGAAGGACACTCAAATGTTCACACGTATTGTCTTTTAAGTGTTTCTCCTTATGATAAAATAGTCTCATACACAGGATTTGTGAGAATTCCCAGAATTGCTATATATTAAGATAACATCAGTTGCATAGGAAAAATTACAACAAAAAATAACCCTTAATAGCTGATATGTTGGTATGTTTTAGTTGCTGTGCAATGGAAAGACATTTTCTCATTTTAAAATGTCATTTTAACTAGATAACTTACCATCTCTGTAAGGTTACTTTGAAATGTACTGTCTAAATTTAATAAGCCGCCCACTAGGTCCATTTTAAAGTCTTCACTACTGACTTTGTAAAGCACTACACACAGATTTGAATTATAATTGGTATTTTCTGTCTTTCCTTGCTGTACAGACATGGCTGACAAAATTGGTTAGAGGTAACTGAGTAATCTCTACAGACCTTTGACACTGTAAAATAATTTTAATGGCATTGTTAATTATAATGAAAAATAATTTTAATGAAAGCTAGAGTTACTAAAGCTGCTTAAGCTGCCTATACATTTCTGAAAAATTTCCCCAAAGATTCACCTTTCTAACTTTTTAAGTATACTTACAGATTTCTCCCCCCAATAAAATATATTTCTATGCTATAATTCTCCCCTGACTCAGTTTGTTCAGAAATCTGAAACTGAATTAAATGTGAAGAGGTTTTGAATTTTCAGTCCATGTGTTAAAAGTTATCCAGAAATCATGAAATCCTCCTGAGAAAAAGATCCCATTGCTTTATAAATTGAGTTTGAAGAGCAGAATGTAATTCTGAAAAAAGTTGATTGTTTCAACTAGAATGGCTTATTTTTCCAATATTTTCTATATGATTCTGGTTTTAATTGCAAGTAAATGAATCGAATTTCTTGGTGTGTCATGTGCTGCTAAGTTATTAATTATTTTTAAAGAATTATGTAAGAATGAGTTGATTGAGGTAAATTGCTCTGAGAGTATATACAGTTCTCTAACCACTTGAGAGATCACCTTTGTTTCTGTTGATAACAATCTAACTTATTCTAAAGGAAAAAAAAATCAGAGTGCTTGTCGTATACATTGTAGTTATAAGGCCACTTTTAAAATTGTGTTCCAGAGCCATTTTTAATATAGGAAGCTCACTAATGCTATTTCAGAGTGAGAATAATTGGGATACAACTATGATTTCATGATAGTGGTCTGACGTCAAAACCATAGTCAGTGTCACTAAACTTTCTATGTGAGGAGACTACCAAAAGTGTTATTTAGTTGAACAGAGCAGATCAAGTCAAAGAGTTTGTTATTAAGTCAGTGCACCTAACTAAGAATATGAATGATACCAAACATTTAATTAAAAATTTGCTAAATGTTTTGAATGAATTAAATCCCATGAAGTACTTTATTATTAAATAAAAGAACTTAAATACTTATTAGATATAGAATAACTAATATATGTTTAATATACTGAGGATATATTGAGTGCTCCATATATATTGAGAGAGAGAGAGAGGAAGAGAGAGAAAGTTCCTGCTATGTGTCAAGCTCTATGCTAGGCATTGAAAACACTTTACCCACAAATACAATAACTATTCATTTGCTTTTTTTGTTCTAAACTAGTATCATTGTTTTTAGAAGCAGGAAATTCAAGAAAACACAGTCACCTCCTATATTTTATCAGGTTAGCAACATATCTAAAAGGTGACTTTTGCAAGACCCACTATCATGAAACACACCCAAGTGTGATAAACATCTCCTGGTTCATGGAATTAAAATCAAAATCTAAAATGCTGGGAACTCTTTTGAGGACCTTAATAGATAGGTCTCAAAGAGTATCTAATGGACAGAGTTTGTTTGCTAAAGAAAAGGATTAAAATTAGCACAATACAAGAAAATGTGAATTTTTTTCAAAATAATTTTAATATTTTATATTAAATATAAAGTCAAGCAGACATTCTTTTAATATATATTAATTTTTTAAATGCTCATAATTTATGCAGCCTTTAGAGAAATTAATTAATGAAGAATTTAAGGCTAAATTGGCTAGAGCGCTGGAAAGACTGAATTTGTTAAGCCATAATCTCTTGTCAAGTAAATCAAAGGTTCACCCATTATAAATATCTGGTCTGGGGCTTTTTTAATATAGAGTTACCATTTTTTATATAGAGTTACAGAAAGAAATTTACCTGTTTTGCTTATTTTTATCATCCATGACTCTTTAAGATGTATCTTTTTATTATGAGGAAATAATGAAAGAGCATTAATTTGCACATCACCTTAAATTTTGGATTTCTAATGTTTTAGATTTTTAAAAATTTTGATTCCGTGAATCATGTGTGAATGTATGAATATACTAAGGCCAAACAGGAGAAGATGGGGGTAATCATACTGAGCCATTGATGGAAATTTGTTAGATTAAAATATATATTAAGGGAGAGAATGAATAAAGTTCAAGAAGGAAAAGCCAAGGTAGATGAAAGCAAGGAGGCAGTTTATCGCTTGCATGTAAAACGAACTGACTTTTTGTGGAATTCTCATTGATAGGATTTAGAATTAACTTTATTTTCTTAATAAGAAGATGCTGTCTCAAAAACAGCACTGGAAACTAAATGTAGATCAATATTTTCTTTTTCTTTGGACACTAGATTCAGAAATGAAATACATCGCTTGAGTTGCCAGTTTTATATGGTTTATTTTTCTTTTCTATAGAATGGACATAATTGAATTGAATTGAAACATCGTGGTTCAAATCCATTCAATATCAGACTTTCTGCCAAATCCTATGCTTAGCACTAGGGAATAAGAAAGAATAAGTCAAGATCTAAGTCCTAGAGGGCCTACATGATTACCAAGACTAACATTTCTTATTTACACACCAGGATGTCCTTTGTACAAGAATATATTCTCATTACCTAGAGAAAATCTTGAGGTTGAACATAGGAATAGACTTCCATGCAGGAAAAAGTATTCACAAATAAAGAAGTACAGCATATAACTTCACATTGTTTCATAATAGGAATTGATCATGGCCATAACACATACATGTCATCGTACCTAATCAACAATTATATTTATTGTTAATTTCAAAATAACTTAATTTCATTGGTTCCACATATTGTTCAGTTATCAGGTATTAATATCAATATTGCTTTGCCAGCATCAATACTGAATAAAAATAATGAGATGATTTTTTTTTAGTTGCATTAAACAAATTAACATTTTGAGAAAAGTCTTCAAATTGATAGCCACTGGCTTCGACATGCAATGATAACTCTTTTGTGTGGAATTATAAGAAACTTTAGTTCAAAATTAACGCATGTCTGCCTAGTGTGAATTGCTTAAAAAAAAAAAAGTTGTCCCCAAAATCACATTTCAGTATGCTGTGTACTCTGAAGATTTAAGCCATATAAAATCAGCATAAATTTTGAGGGTAGGAAAAGGGGTCATTTAAAGCAAATCCCTTTGAGAAGTGAAACCTTTTAGTTCAGACATCAGGGTATGTTTTAATGGTGCTTCAAAAAAAAATCTCATTTCCCTCGAGTACAGGAAAATACTAGAGGCTTTCAGATAACATGAGCCGACCAATTCAGTGCTTTATAGATCCTTCATTCAGTGGGGTTTTTTTCTATATGACTTAGTTCAGATCATTTGCATTAGTTCTTATATCATTCAATACATTGCTAAACTGGATAGTAAAGAGAGTCAGTGCATGTTCTAGATCCGTAGCTGCCGTGCCCTGCTTTACTGAGATTTAAGTAAATCCCTCTACCCCTGAACACCCCATATCCCACCATTGATAACCATAGCCACCAGCTGGCCTAAAGTGGCTCCAATGTACCTTGCTTAGCCCAAACAGACGTGGCCGTGGACTCTGAAATATTTGAGTTAGTTGGCGGTATTTAAAAATTAAGAAGATTGATCTAAAAACTTCCATTTTTAGTTTCTCTTGAGAAAATCAGATTGTTTGGCAGCTTTCCATTACAGCCAAGCAGCAGTCCATCAGAGCTGAGTATTAGTCGCTACAACAAAGAATATCATCACTATCACCAAGGTCCTCTTTGTCCCCAGGGATCGGTCTGCTCTTCCCCGTCTCTCTTCCCCATTTTATTTCTTTACAAGCAGCCTGCTTCTCTCATGTATGTTTCCTGCATGGCCTCTGTAGGCAAGTGAATGTGCAACCTCTGATTCAGACCCTTCTCGAATATCAAACAAACATCATCCACCTGTACCAAGATCCATCTTTCCTGCCTTCTCCAACAACTGCCTTGTTTAGTCATCACCCTACTGTACCTTCTGTATACTGGAGTCATTTGTCATCTCCACACTCTGCTCACCCATTCCTGGGATAACTGTCTTTTTCACTGTCTTGTCACAATCAGACTTCTCCAAATGGAGACAAAAAGATATCTCTCTTCTAAATCTTACTAACTCTTAAGTTTTTGTAATTTGTGTAATTCATCTCCGCAGTTGGGCTGTATGCTATTTTAGGACAAGATTTACGCCTGACTTATTTTTAGAAATTCCATGTTGCCATAAAAATAAGAGCCATTCAGGACATATTCGATGAATGAGTGAGTAGTAGTCATAGTAGAAATAGTAGTAATAATACAACTAACAATGCTTGTGTTAGAGGGAAATTAGGAAAAATTTGAACCAAGTAAGAATTATACTTATTTTCACCGTATCTCCCTTGACCACCCATCTTCTTGACCCTAGCTTCAAGAAACCATGATCACTACACAGCACTAAACAAAGAACAGGATATGTGGCTGCAACTAAAAACCGCTAGAATATATTAAGCTTTTACTATATTGCTACAGCATGTCACTTCTTTCCTACTCAATGCAAGTACCAAATATAGATATTGTTCTTCCTACTCAAATTTCAACAGCGGCTGCTGTCCACAGTAAAGAACAATTAACAGGACTCTGTTCCAGGACCTGAAAGTACTGATTCTGTGCCATTGCTATGAGATTTCAATTGGAGAATTCAAATGGGTTCATTTACTCATGGACTCTAATTATACATAATACCCTTAAAGGAAATATACCTGTTCAATTTTTCCAACTGTGACTATCTCACGTTCATTTCTTAACCAGTATCGTAAATCGACATGTATGTACACAGTGCATAAAGCTACATGGTCAAAGATACTATGACTCAAGTCACAAATTAGTAATAAATATTTGATGAATGCATAGTAATATGTTGAAGTATGAAATTTATTTATCGTCTTGTGTATAATAAAGTTCACTCTTGATGCCATCTTTACCAGGTAATCGTTCTGCATAAACATAATCACAAGAGGTTTTTTCTGTGTTAACATATGGAGTGATCAATAAGTTTTCATATCTAAAATTTCTAACCTTTTTTTATTCTACAGCACTCTCAACAATAACAACATTACTAGACTTTCTGTGGCAAGTTTCAACCATATGCCTAAACTTAGGACTTTGTAAGTAGCCACAATATATATATAAAGTCAATTTAATCAATTAATGATTCCCCTTAAGTACTGTTTTTAGTAAGTAAAGAATATGACCACTAGATCATCATGGGGTAGACAAGGGAAACACCACTTTTTAAAAAGTTCTGGATATGATATTTGAATAAATGAACTATTATTCTGAAAACTTGAAAGCTTCCTTTTAAATGATGTGTGTTATGGGAAGTTTGGGGGAGGGAGAAAAACATTTGCTTTGAGCTCTTGTGGAGATCACATTTCATTAAGAAATGGAAGACTCCTTGATTGGCTGTCAGAAATGATAAATGGTAAATCTTTATGATTTTATTACTGTATGGCAAGCAATCCTAATAAAGCTAAACTGGCTCTCCAACAGTCTTTGTGACGTAAAATTACAGCATCACCCTTTAGTGCTTCTATAATCAAGGTTGTGTCAGCATTTATATTTTAAAATATCTTTTCAGGAGTTACAGATGGACATTAAAATATTTCAGATGGATAAAAATGATTCTCTAATAAAAGTGTTTGATACAGCTATTTTTTTCTCTTAGAGAAAAGTTAATCCTCAAAGCCCAGGGTGGGATATTTAGTTACAGCATTTTCAGAGATAAATCGCATTTGAACTGGGTTTCAGAATCACCTTGACCTAAAAATATATATTATATACAACATGTGAGAAATGGTGAGAAACAAAACCAAGCATTGGACTTTTTGAAAAAATATGTGTTTTTAAGTAGAGTAAATATATTTTGATAGGGTTTTCAAAATATTTTTGTTTTACAATAGTTTATAACTGAAAACATTACATTTATTTTCTCTCTTTAATCAAAAGTCAGTTGAATTGCCACTTTTTAATGAATTAGATAATACCAATACTAATGTCACTTTTTCCTCACTAAAACTGAGCCCTTCATGGGATATAATTTCCTTGGAATATAATTTAGCAAAATAAAATCATTCTAAACTAAATGAATGAACAAAACTAAGTTTTGTTTTCTTGGGGCTATCAGATTGAGACTAACTGGCAAAATGAAGAGCCCAGGTCACTCAAACTATATTTAATGAAGTTGGTTTCTCATTAGTTTTAGCTAAGTTTTTAAAAACAAATTGGTCAAGCTTTCAATCTTTGAAAAACTAAAGCCAAAAAGACTGTAAAAAGATCTATCATCTCCAGTTTTTACGTATAGTGAGTCTTATTTTCTTGTAGAAATCCACTACAGTTTGTCTTACTAATCAGCTTTTTAAATTTTTATATTCTTTTCTCATTTCAAATGTGTGCGTGCACATCTAATTGAATCGTCGTAATGTACTTGGTTTCCATGGAAATATTTAGAGAGCAATGATGTGGAATGTGCCTTGTGGCTTCCAAAAGATGCCACTTTGACCTCCAAGCCAACTTCACCAGAGGTCACCCAGCTTTCCCCAAAATGTACCTTTCTGTCCTGTGGCATGCTGTCTAGTTTGGAGGCAAGACAGTCTATTCCATACCTCCAGGCTCAAGGAGAATGTAAAACAGTCGTCTGACTTTAAATTCCCTTGCTTTGGTTGTTTCATTATTCTGTATTATCATTGCTACTTAAAAATTCCATTTTTATGGTCCAATTAGCTTTCTGGACTGAGTTCCATGTTTTAATATCCATTACTGTTATTGGGTTATAATCGAGCACATCAGCTAAAAAGGGCTAAAATGGTATTACCATGGCATAGATGATTCTGGGAATGAAGCTTTGATTTATAGCTTTGGATGTCCTTTTCTTTCGTTTGAGAAAACATAAAAGCCAGTTTGAAGTCGTTTACCTAATTTAGTGGATACATTTGTCTGATATTTTATTAATGGAGAAGTGCTATTTACCACTTGGAAGGGAGCCATGATCAGGTGTGGATCCCAGCCAGTGTGGAGGGGGCTGGCATAATTCCTTCACTCCCAGCCATTTATGTCTTTTAATTTCAGTTCCTGCTCTTTGAGGCTATGTCCCCAAGAGCCAAAAGCAGCTAATCCCTTTTACTGCGATTAAACAAAAAGAAGGAAATCAGAATAGGGATGTGAAAAGAAGTGGTTTATATTGAATTATTATTCTGTCGGGTTCAGCAAAAAATGAAAGTGACCTGCTAAAAAAGTTTTGCCAGCGGTTTCTACAGAGACAAATAATGACAAGACTAACTGGTATTTCAAACTGGGAGCCACAACATTTCTTAACATGCCTCCTACCCCTGCCTGAGCCCAGACCTCCCCATTCCTCCACCCCGCCCCCACTGGCTGCCAGTATGTTGGGACTGCAGAGCAATTTGCCTTGGACTTCTTTGTGTCTCTTTGTCCCTTTGAATAGACGTAGGCAAAAGATTTTCATGGTCATGTTCAAGCTTCTGTATACTTGCTTAGCTCAGAGGTAGATGAAGAGGGACTTGAGTCTGTGGTTATAAACCAGTTTAATTTCTAGGAAAATAATTAGATTGGCATTTATTAAGCTTTAACCTATTTATAGGTAGAGACGAAGTTATATGTTATTATGAATGAATTTTCCAAGTTTTGAAATGACTCTTCTCTGTTTTCTTGCTTTAAACTTCTTGGCTCTCATTTAGTCGACTCCATTCGAACAACCTGTATTGTGACTGCCACCTGGCCTGGCTCTCGGACTGGCTACGCCAAAGGCCTCGGGTGGGCCTCTACACTCAGTGTATGGGGCCATCCCACCTAAGGGGCCATAACGTAGCTGAGGTTCAAAAACGAGAATTTGTCTGCAGTGGTAAGGGAGAAAGAACCTTTCTGTTTTCATATTCCCGTATGCTATGATGTAAGGAACTGTGTAAGGTGCATGCTTCAGAGGTTTCACTGTTCCTCACTAATGTGCGGTTGTGCACTAATCACTCTGTGGAAATCCTCTGTGTTAGGGATGATGTCATAGGCTCTAAGACATTCGTGCATGGTTGGCAATTACTGATTACTTTCACCTAAGTTATGATGTAGGACTTCTCAGTTTTCAGTCCAAGGGAAAGATAAGAAATTCCTAAATTACAGTTCTATTTGCTACTCATGATTTTCCTTTTAAGTAAGAATTTATTTCTATTTTGATGTTAACAATTGGAAAAATGACGAACTAATCTTGGATCCCGGCTGGGAAATTGAAAAAGTAACAGAACTGTAGTTGCAAAGTGACAAAATACTTTTCATGTGATGCAGTCCTACCTAAAAGAGATAAATGACTAACTTTAGTAACACAAATCTGTAAACAAAAGTAAGACACCGGTTATGTAAAGTATCAATAGGTGACATTCAGTTAGTTCTTTCTATGTGCTTAAGCACCAGTCTAAGTATTTCACAAATATTTACCTCATTTTTACCTCCCTCATAACATCTGTCGAGAAATGTAACATTATATTAGAGTTTAAAATGCTGAGAAAAAGAAATGGTAAGTAACCTTGTCGAAGGTTATAGAGTTAAGTTCAAGGATCTCAACCTAGACAGTCTGATTCCCAATCCATATAAATTATTTCTGCTTCAGAAGTGTCTGTTCAAAATAACAATAAAACAAAAATTTAAAATATTCATAATGCATCATAAATAGCCGTTTCCTAAAGGAAGAGTGAGAAGACATACTAGTTCAGGATTCTATTTTATTGCTATCCTTTAGACCTTTTTATGTATTTTCTCATGCTTTTTGTGACCCAAACAAAATTTTCTTATAATGTCATGGAATGTGCTCAGTAGGTCTGATTGCTGTATAAAAAATTAAGTAAGGAAATGACTAACAATTCGTTACTAACCACTTTTTTCTCTTTTCACTTTTTTCCTTCCTGTTTTCTAGATGAGGAAGAAGGCAAGTTCACGTTTCTTGTTTAGACTGAGACTATTTTTGTAAAGTGTGAGAACTTGTTGAGAGGGACCTGATTAGTAATTAGCCTGCAGCCTCTTCCCCGGGTATCACCACCACTCGGGCCCTTTCTCTGCAGGGCAGAGAGGTCTGGCCCTGCTGCAGGGACAAACCCAGCGTTTGCAGATGCCTATTTGGTACAAAATGCCTGACAGTCTGTTGTTCACCATTTGAACAGTAAAATTTCAATATTGAGTAGTAAAATATATACCTCTGGGTAACTACTTAGCCTAAAATTTTAAGCCATACAAAGTCAAAAAAGGAATCATCTAGATTACAACTAACAGAATGACCTGATACAAGTTATTACAACTTCAAAAAAAGCGGTAATTGTGAACCTACCCAGAAATCAAACTTAGCATCATCTACTTCCCCCATACTTATTGGCACATGATTACTTATTTAGACAGTTATGTCTACCAAGAGGGAAGTTTTACTGTTTTCCTTTCCTTCTTTGAGTTAAAGTAAGTTAAGCTACTTAAATTCAATAAAGACCACGCTCTATCTAAGCTTATTAGAAATGAAATATAGATTAGTCTGAAGTTGCTGCTTTTTTTGGAACTCATAATAAATTTGAATAGAATTCTAGTTTCAAATCAGAATTTAACCTCTCTCACAAATCTTTCAAATTTTAAAAGTTATCATTTTTGTAATTAGTTTTAAAAATCTCATTTGCTTTATCGGTACTGACCCCAAAACATAAATGCATGCTTCCTAAAATATATTGTAGAAATATAGTATCATTTTATAATCAGGTATTTAGAGAAATGCATTTCTGTTTAATAACGTGCTTTGTTATTTGAGCTAAGTTTATGTGTTTCACAATGATGAGATTCAGGAGGAAAAACTATAACTTCCGTTTGTTTCTTTTTCAGGTCACCAGTCATTTATGGCGCCGTCTTGCAGTGTTTTGCATTGTCCAGCTGCTTGTACCTGTAGCAACAATATCGTAGACTGCCGTGGGAAAGGTCTCACTGAGATCCCCACAAATCTGCCAGAGACTATCACGGAAATGTATGTTCCCTGAATTCCCTCATCCCCCCCCCCCACCTCCCCAATAACCCAAGCCATGACTTTCTTTAGGAGATTCTGGGTTTATCAAAGACCAGTCTGATCCATTAGCTTAGACAAATGTTCCTTTCAGAATTGTATTGACCTTTACTCTGTTTAATTAAATATCTTGTTGAAGTGGCTAGGATTTTTCTTTCTTTTTTTTTTCAACACAGGTGGAATTAAAAGGAATGCATTTCAAGGAACAATAATACTTTCCTTTTTCTTCAGAAGGTGTTATTAGGCTCTTTAGGAAAAATAAGAGTATGAGTACCTCATTTATCCAATTGGTTCTGGAGATCTGCTTCTGCCCATTTCTAGCTTGGAGTGGTGGAAAATAAAAGAAAAACCCAGCTGGGGTAATAAATCATAGAAACAAGATAACTAGATGATGTCTGCCTTCTCAAGACAACACGTTTTAAAACAGTTTCACTGTTTTGTTTGAACTGTTGTATAGTCCACCACAAAGGATAAAAAAGGCAATATTATCAAGTCAAAATGTACAAGATTTTTAAATTAGTGAGCATTTTAGCTTATTTGAGCCAATGGCTAGCTCCATCAAAAATTAAATTCTCTCAACAAAATACTTCATACCTATTTTGTATGCAGCTGCTGGATTCATTTCTGTGTCCTTGCCAAATATAAGTCATGTGGCTAAAACAAGGTCACGTAAGATGTAAAGTGGACTACTTTTACCATCTTGGGAAGTAAGCATTAGGAAAAATCTTTACCTTAATATCTATTAACTAAGAAAGCACCTCTTAACCACCCAGCCTACCATATATTGTTTTAGAAGTTAATTCTAAATTTGAATTAAATAAATATTTTGGGACATATTTGGTTGAAATAATAAAATAGAATCAACTTCTTTTGATAGGCCTTCATAGTAGGCACCAAAAAAAATTAAGTTATTTTCAAGAACTATTCATTATTTTTTTCGACTGTTAACTGCCCAAATTTATCTTATATGCGAATAATCTTAATTCATAAGACCCACTAACGTTATTTTAAAGTATTTAATATGTGCTTAAAAGTGTACTTAGAGAGATGCAGTGGTTGACACAGACAAAGACTATATGTATGCACATAATCATATTATTCTCATCAAATTTTTAATTGATGAAAGACTACCTTGGCCATAAAAGACATTTGTATTTTTTAGCTGAACCTTGAAAGAAGAACAATATATGGCTTGGGAAGAGGCAAGAGACATTCTGCGAAAGAGAAACGCTGGGGACAAAGGGCAGAGGTGGCAGTGAGCATTTTGTTTTAGGGATTGCACAGTTGAGCCTAATTAGAGTAAGAGGTGCACGTGGAGGCATCATGGAAAATAATGCTTCAAAAACAATATCTCCATCTAATTCTAAAGCCACAGATTACATAAGGCCTCTCATCTTAGAAGATGTAATATATGATGTAGTAGATAGTAGAAAGACATAGTAACTGTTCACACAGAGAAATAGTATATCCATCTCTCCAGGCACAAGCATTTATTAAGTAAACACTTATTATTAAATAAAGGCAGCATGAATTCTCCACAGATCTCCATCAAGTGACATGCAAGTTAAAAGCTATAAAATGAGTTACAAAGTAATACACATTGTAAGAGAGAAAAAAATAAAGTTCAAGGTTTTTAGTTTTTTCATTAATTTGTATTGGAGTATAGCTGCTTTACAATGTTGTGTTAGTTTCTGCTGTACAGCAAAGTGAATCAGTTATACGTATATATATATATCCACTCTTTTTTAGATTTCCTTCCCATTTAGGTCACCACAGATCATTGAGTAGGGTTCCCTGTGCTAAACAGTAGGTTCTCATTAGTTACCTATTTTATACATAGTAGTGTATATATGTCAATCCCAATCTCCCTCTTCGTCCCACCTCCCCTTTTCCCCCTTGGTAACCGTAAGTTTGTTCTCTACATCGGTGACTCTATTTCTGCTTTGCCTATCAAATTACCAATGGCATTTTTTACAGAATTAGAACAAAAAACTTTACAATTTTTATGGAAACACAAAAGACCCTGAATAGCCAAAGCAGTCTTGAGAAAGAAAATCAGAGCTGGAGGTATCTGGCTCCCTGACTTCAGACTATACTACAAAGCTACAGTAACCAAGACAGTATGGTACTGGCACAAAAACAGAAATATAGATCAATGGAACAGGATAGAAAGCCCAGAGATAAACCCATGCACCTATGGTCTCCTAACCTATGACAAAGGAGGCAAGAATATACAATGGAGAAAAGACGGTCTCTTCAATAAGTGGTGCTGGGAAAACTGGACAGCTACATGTAAAAGAATGAAATTAGAACACTCCCTAACACCAGACACAAAAATAAACTCAAAATGGATTAAAGACCTAAATCTAAGTTCAAGGTATTTATTACAGAGGGTGTAAAGTGGAGAACAGGTTACAGTAGTTAACTAGAGTCAGAAAGCTTTAGTTAGAACTTGAGGTCTACCTATCATTTACTAACTGTGAGACCATATGCAAGTTACTTATCCTCTATGGGATTATCTCCTCATCTGAACTAACTGTCATCAGTTTGTAGTGAAAGAATTAACACATGTAGAGCTTCATGTGCTTAGACGATAGTAATCATTGAATGATACCTCGATCTCAAGCCTTCATGTAGGAGGTAACGTGTGTGCGGTAGGCCTTGAAGGATAATTAGTGAATGGAACTGCAAAGATGAGAAAAGAGCTTTCAGAAGTAATGAACCTTATGAGCATAGGCAATAAGAATGGAAATCCAAGATACTGCCAAACAGGAACTCAATTTGATTGGTATTTGGTACCTGAGAGAGTTAAGGAAACAAAGTTGGAAAGGTAGGTTGGAGCTAATTCATGGAGGACTTTGATAAGGATCTAAATCTTTCTTTGGAATGCATTTGAACACAGGAGTTTGAATCTCTAAGAAGAGTTAATCTGACACCTGTGCACCAGTGGTTTGGCAAAAGGAGAGAAAACCAGGCTTAAGGCTTCTTAGGAGACTATTATGTTGATCGAGGGGCGATGTCAAGAGAGCAGGAGCTAGTAAGTAATAGTAGGAATGATGATGTGGGAGCAGTATGATAGCTAATACAAAAGCAGAATTAATAGGATTTGGCCTTTGATGAGATGAGAAAAAGGACCCAAAGATGATGCCAAAATTTCAAGTATGAGGGCTGGGGAGATGGTGGTTATGGCATTGTATATAAGAAGCTGAGGAGCAGGACCAAAACTAGGAAGGAAGATGATGGTGAGCAAAATTTGTGAGATACTGAAGTTCCAATAAGATATTTAGAGACACTAAAATAATACAGACTATGATAATTTGGAGCGAGACAGGATTTGAGGCAAAGATTTTGGAGTAATTAATATTATAAAAAAAAAAGAGTAGATTTTTAACGCCATCAAATGGCCAATGGAAAGGAGAAAAAGAGAAGAGAAACCCGAGGGAACTAAACAAAAACAGCAGAGGGCCACAATAGGTAAGGGAGGAAGGAGCTTCTAGGAAAAATGATCCTCAGAATCAGATAACTCCGGGCGATGAACCAAGAGGAGATCTGAGAACAGGTCTTTGAATTTGACCAGCATATTGTTCTTGAAGGGTTCAAGATAGAGTGATAGGTAAGTAAGTCGCTCTTCAGAGTGTTAAGAAAGGTCAGAGGTGATGAATATTGGAGAGAGCAGATATGGAGTAGTTTGAAGAGTTTAGCTGAGAAAGGATTTTTTAAAGAAGACAATTGCAATGATAAAGGACAGCCGGGTTTATTTTAAGGTGCAGAAACCTGCAGTCATTAGAAAGTCAGAGAGGAAGAATAGGTTTAGAGAGACATGAGAGTGTGAGAGTTAGATAAGATATATGTGGAAGCAAGATTGTTCTGGGCCCAGGAGGGGATTGATCAAATCCTGATGATAGAAAAGGAGACAAAAATGCTGTTGCTGGTTGACAAAAGAGGAGTGAGTTGTAGACATAACAGACTGAAAGGAATATGAAACATTTCAAATGGTTTATCTCATGTAGTCTATTTTATTTTTTGTAATAGAGCTTTTCTTACATTTTGTATGCTCTATAGATTTTGTATGATGGTGGAATTTAGTAGCATAAAAGTTAGACTAATTAATATGTCCCAATGAGTTTGTCTGTGTTGAGGTGGTGGTTTATCAGGTAAAGCTATAATAAATCCATAAGTAGAGATGAAAACATATGTGAAGCTCTAGGTGAATTTTACTTCTCTGATTATTACATTATCAGCTTTATCAGTAGAGCATCTGCTAATAAATCATATTGATCTTAAACTCCAACAAAATACACCCATTACCATTCATTATAGTGGCACAACTTACTAGCTTAGTGACTCACTTCTTTTATTACTCTTTTATTTTTTTATTAAAGAATCAGTAAGATTCATAAAACGTGGAAATAAAGTTAAGCAACATCTTTAAAAATTTTTATACATTCTATATTTTTAATACATGATGAACTGAACATTATAAACTCCCTTCATATTTTTCATATAATGTTTTAAAATTGGATTTTACCAGTAAATTATCAGTAGAATTTCTTTATTGCAAATTATCAGACATTTCATTCAGTAGTGTTGAGTTGTCTTCCTACTGTTTAGTGTGTCTTTATTCCTGTAACTATCTCATATTGTGACAAAAAGAAAGTATGTATGTATGATACGTAGCAGTGATCAACTGCCTGTAAATCTGGGTAGAAAAACTTGCCTCACCCTTTCCTTTTATCTGATCTGTGCCTGCAACTATAACTTCACACTTGTGGTATTTGCTCAGATAATTATTTGTTAAGATATAGAAGGGAAATATTCCTTTAAAGTCAGAATTGAAATAATTGGAGAAGAAGGAATAGAAAAGAGACTAGCATTTACCTAATGCCTGCAGTGTTGGATACTATACACATATTGTAGCATTTGATCTTCTCATTGACCTTTGATGGGTGTATTTGTGCAATTTAAATAAAATAGGAAAACTAATGCAGAGGCATATGTTAGATAAAGGTTGGTTTTATTTCTCCAAGAGGCCTCCTTATCCTGATGATTTTACCATGGTCCAGGATCTGTCCTCCCATTTGCAGACTAGGAATCTGATTTTGACTGCACTTAATTATTACATTTTGTAACTATATATACATATATGTATATATATATGTTTGTGTGTTGCTTAATGTATATACACATATATATAACATGTATATGTTTTATATATATATGTGTGTGTGTATGTGTGTGTATATATATATATATTTGTGTTGCGTGTTTGTCTTCACTACTAAAACAGCTCTATGAAGACAGGAACTGCTTCTGTTCTAATCACCACTGAACACCCAGCAACAAATCTAGTACCTGGCACATAGTAGGCCCTTGATAAATATAAGATAAATATTTATTGAATGAATGGATAATGTAAAAATTAAACATTTAAAGCAGATTTATCTCTGAAAGGGTGGAGTTATATCAAGCACGATTAAAAAAAAAATCTGAAGGAGCAGTCCATTCTCTCCCTGTAGAAAAATGAAATGATGCTTTTTAAGCATAAAATCAATAAGAGAAATTTTAATGAAAAAAAAGTTATGAATAGAATGCTTAATGAAATGAGCTAAAATGGGCTAACTAAAAATTCCTTTGTTAAATTCCCTGTTTCCTGTCCTGGCTTGGATTCTACTCTCTACATGCATCTGAGAGCAACTTTTTTCTGCTCTAGGTTGACCAAGCCAGTATCTAATAGGTACCCTCCTTCTTTAGATATAATAATTAATTCAATCTTTTTACAGACGTCTTAGACATCTTTCTGTAAGGTCATATTTTCTCTGTAACAAAGCCTATGGACGTTTACCTCAAATCCCTCAAAAGCTGACAACTTCATTTTGCTATTTAAAAGAAGACCAGGTTCAAAAAATTTAAGAAATCTTGTAAAAAAACCAATTCTTCAATTGTGAAGTGACTAAACTGGCCTCAGTCTTAGATTTATTTGACTCCAAAGCCTGTGTTCCATCCTCCATCCAGCTGCAAAAGAAAGATAGATGTGGCTTAGCTTGTTGGGATATTATAAAAGGGATGATTGAAAAAAATCAAGAGAGGCAGATATCAGAAAAACAGGACACTTTAAGAAACTCACATGTGAAGGGAACATAGAAGGAGCATAGAGAAAGGCAAGGCATGAAGGTATAGGAATGTTTACAAAACTAAGAACTGTTTCGTATTACTTTATATCTACAACTGTTGTCTTCTTTCCTAGTCTCTATTAAGTAATTTCATATCTCCCTAGATTTCGTCTACATAGAAGTTATCACAGCTTAATTTGATATTCTGGTTAATGTCAAACTACCCTATTAGACTGCAGGCTTAATGAGGGCAGGATCATGTCTTTTTTCCTCACCATTTTTGTCCCAAAACTTAGCACAGTGTGGGCAGGGAGAAGAACAGTACTGGGGTGGGGGAGGGTCTGGGACATACAATCAGGAGAGCCTCCAAGCCTCCATTCTTCATAGTAAAAGAAAATGTGACAAAGGAGTATGGACTAATGAAGATAGATGGGGGGAAATAGAATGTGTAATATCAAGTAAAATTAGGTTTAGAAGAAAGAAGTTGTTGCTGCCCTGGAATCTTTCCAGCACTTTGCTGCTTTGAACTCTGCTGGTTGGGTACCTTGTTTTCATACACATGGAATGCCTTAGGCAAGTCTATACAAGGCCTGACCCATGGCAACAAAATCATTAATAGCAAATTGATTCTCTGTATATCAAATCCTCAGAATTAATTTCTTAAATCTTGTCTTGAGGTGTAATACTTTGAATGTGGTGTGATAGATTGCTGTAAAGTAGACATTTAGTTCTCTTCAATCCAGGTATAGATTTTCTGTGGCATAGCACCTGTCCAAACCATTATACAGAAATTCCATAAATCACGGAGAACAGTTAGTAAAAACATAGGTTGAACAATTTAGTATGTCTTGTTCACTCTTAGGTCTTATTGCTTGTAATCTTGGTTGCATTTTTCAGGGCTCCAAAGCTGTGAGCCATACAATTATTCCTTTTATTTGTCTGAGAGAGGGTAAGGAAGTGTCCAAATTTCGGGAAAGTATGGTAGCAAAGTTCTTAGGCCGGGTCTTATGAGGGCTGTCTCTGTTTTCTAAGATGTATTGCAGATTTTCAGAAGTTATAGTATTTGTTTTGGATGTGCTATTCAAATAGGTAAAATGGAAAGGGAACTCACTTTGTTGTATAAACTTATTGGACTGCTTTTACTCTGCTAGTAGTAAAGAAGCCTATTTCAAAGAGATTCACAATATTAGAGGTTGGATATGAAGTTAGGAGTACATTTTTTTCCCTTTTGTTTCCTCTGGATCATTTGCATACATAATTATAAAGAAATGAAAGTGAGAATGATTCTTGAATGCTCTGATTACAAACTGCATTTATGATACTGAATATAATTTTAAAAATATATCTTTGTCTTCCATTTCTGTTTAGGCACTCTTCCTGTGTTTAACCCTTTTGCATGCTGTTTCTGCATTTGCCCCTTCCAAAATTTTGCATCCTTATTTCTATTAAATAATACTTGCCAAATTTTGAATCTGCATATTTCAAAGTTTCTGTTGGTAGGGATATGTAAATTAGATTTGATCAACGTGTTTTTAAATAGCCTATTCTATACTAGCTTATTAGGAAAGTTACAGGTACTCATGATATCAAGCGTGACTTTTTGACTATTTAACATGCACTCAGGAATGTCTCAGCTAATAGCACAGCTGTCATGCTGTGTAATTGGTTCATTTTCTTTTAATTATGCCCAAATTTTGAAAATAAATTTTAAAAATAAATATAACATACAGTTTGACTCATTTTTATAGCACATGTAAATTACCTTGACTTTACTATTTAGACAATATTGATAAAATATCTCTGAAGTTTTCATATCATGATTTCATCATAAGTTAGGAGCTTAGAAAAAGACATAATAATTTAGCTTCCTACAGAATGCAGAAAGCCAATTCATTGTTCAGTATACAAACTAAGATCACCACTGAGTTTCCTCACAACAAATATCTTACTTAATTCTTAGTCATCAGTAGCCATGCTTAGTGTAATCCCTACAGCAATTTTGATAGTTCCACAGCAAAATAGTATAAGATAAATTAGGTAAAATACTTTTAAAACTAAACTAAACCTGTAGTTCCATAGACCATTATTGAGTTCACTAATAATCATTGGAGTGTTTTCATCTTTATTTTGGCAAAATTCTCAATTTTATATGCATATCTTGAACAATCTTTAATTCCTATTGAATGAAATAGTAGAATAATCATCTTTGTAAAGAGAATTCATTTTTATTAAGAGTGTGGGTTCATGAAAAGAATTATTTGCTCCTATTTCCCTCAATTTACTTCCTTTTTTCCAATTTTACTGAGGAATAATTGCCAAATACAGTTGTATATATTTAAAGGGTACAACATGATGATTTGATATACTTATTCATTGTGAAATGATTACCAAGATCAAGATAATTAACACATTCATCACCTCAAATAGTTAACTCTTTTTTTGTGTGTGGTAAGAATGCTTAAGTTCTACTCTCCACAATTTTCAAGTATATAATATTTGAAATATATTATTAACTGTAGTCACTGTGCTGTACATTTGACCCTCAGAACTTATTCTTCTTATAACTAAAAATTTATACCTTTTGACCTTCATCTTCCCAGCCACCAGCCTCTGCGACCACTATTCTATTCTGTTTTTATGAAATCAGATTTTTTTTTTTTTTGGATTCTGCATGTAAATGATAACATACAGTATTTGTATTTACCTGTTTGGCTTATTTCACTTAGCATATGCCTTCCAGGTTCATCCATGTTGTCACAAATGACAGGATTTCCTTACTTTTATGGCTGTATAATATTCCATTGTATATATACCACAATTTCTTTATCCATTCATCTGTTGTAGGACATTTAGGTTGTTTCCATATCTTGACTATTGTGAATAAAGCTGCAGTAAACATGGAGTTTCAGATATCTCTTCAAGATAGTGATTTCAGTTCCTTCAGCTATAAACCCAGGAGTGGGACTGCTAGAGCATATGGTAGTTCAATATCAGTTTTATGGGAACCACATACTGTTTTCCATAATGGTTGTACCAATTTACATTCCTGCCAACAGTGTATAAAGAGTCCCTTTTCTCCACGTATTTGCCAGCATTTGTTATCTCTTATCTTTTTTGATAATAACCATCCTGATTGGTGTGAGGTGATATCTCATTGTGTTCTTCATTTGCATTTCTCTGATGATTAGTGATGTCGAGCACCTCTTCATGTACCTACTCCTGATTTGCATGTTTTCTTTGGAAAAATGTCTATTTAGTTCCTTTTTTCATTTATTATTTTGATGATGTGCTTTTTTGCTATTGAGTTGTATGAATTCTCTACATATTTAGGATATTAACCCTCTATCAGATATATGATTTGCAAATATTTTCTCCCATTCTCTTGGTTGCCTTTTCAATATATTGATTTTTTTCTTATTTGTACCTAATTTCACAAAAATTTATATCTACAATGTGTATGTTATATATACGTATACACACACACCCTTTATATGCTTTGTTGTTGTTTGATCATTTCAGAAGAAAACCACAGTGCCTTTCATAAGAGAAACGTATAGAAGAATGAATCAAACTTTTGTAATATTAGTTAAGATGTGAAAATAAGTATGGTAAAATTATAAATAACTTGGTGAAAAAGAAATCTTAAAATGACTAGAGTGGTAAGGCAAAGCAGATGCTCCAACTGGTTTCTCTTAAAAATCCCAAGGAGTCTGAAGAACATTACTGCAGCAGAGAACGGCATGTGGAAAAGTAACATTTTTTTCATGTACTACATAGTCAACAAATATTTTTGAGTGCCTACTTTGCATCAGGCATTATGGATGAGAGGTCACAGTTCCAGCTTTCAAAATGTTTACAATGCAGAGAATTGAAGCTTTACACACACAGAAATTTTAAAAGCTATATGATAAGTAATAAAATACATATGCATGGAGAAATACATATGCACAGAGAAAGGAATATCTTGATTTCCCTGGGAGACTAAAAGAATCTTCGGGTATGAGGATGTGTTTTGCAGGCAGAGAAATTGTGGGCTTTCTAGATGGTGGAAAGAGCATGTGCGAAGTCCGAGAAAAGTGAAAGAGTCATGTGTCTTTGAGAAATTAAAACAGTTTTAGTTGTTAGAACATAAAGTACAAGCCTAATCTTGAAGAATCACTGTCCTGATATTAATAGGATACAAGGGGAAATTTTGAGCCGTGTAGTAGTATGATTTGATTTGTTAGTTAGAAAAATCACTCTAACATGGAGTAGAGAATCCACTTGTGATACAAACAGTTACATAAGGCATGATAAAGACAGGCTTAGCAGCAGATAGTAGTGAGAAGTTATTCCAAGAAATGACCCAAGTGCTGTTGTGGCTGAATCACTAAAAACTTCTACAGGAAAGAAATGGAGACCTATCAGATGTAAATAAGACCTGTGTAGACTTTAACATAGAAATGAAGACAGCTGGGGCACAAAGTAGTATTCATTCTCAGGTGAATGAAATTGTCACTTTTTTAAAGAATTAAGTTATTGATTTATGGTTGTAAAATCAGCCAGAAAGAGTAAGTTGAAAATTTGTTTGGTTCAGATTCTACTAGCGATCACAGTGTTATCTGAACTTTAGGGGAAAAATGACGGATGACTTGAACAATAACAGTGCAGACATCGGGGAGAAGGCTAGTTGCTATCTATTCACTGAGTAATACTGTTAAACAAATGATGTATAAAGGTAATTTGCACAATGTTTTTAAAACTAAAATTATTACCAAATGGGGGACTTAGCTCAGTGCCTAACTCATATTAAGCGTCCAAGAGGTTTTAGTTATAATGAAAAACAAAGCAACAAAACTTCCACTTGTCTTTCTTGGATTGCAAAAGAAAAATTATGAAAACTGAGTGTTACTGACATTATGAATCTGTACTCTGTCCCTCTGAAATAGGCGAGCCATGTGTCTTAGCCCATTTTTCCCTCTAAATCTAAATTATGTGATTCTGTGTGTTGAATGTACTTTTTTTTTGCATTTGAGTGTGTCCATATAGATACATAAAAATTTTAACACTCATTCAGAAAGTCATTGCCTGAAATATGAGGTCAATAGGAACTCACACACGCATTTTTGTTTTGCTTTAAATGCTTAAAGACCAAATGGAAAAAGAATTATTTTTATTATGAAAACATCAATTGAATTTGCACTGAGGGAAATGTACCCAGAATGAGATCACAAGAAATAAAATAAGATTAAGGAAATGGGCAATTTTCAGGAACAAGTCATCCCAACATAGGGATCGCTGATAATCAATTAGGATGGACAGAGTCTTAAGGCAGAAACGCTAGCTGTATGCAAAGTATGTCCCTCTAGAGGCCAATATTCACTCAGCTGTTAAAAATATTTGTTAAACTTAAAAAGTTCTGGAAATCGCAATTACATAACAGCAATAATATTGTAGTCTAAAATAATCTTGGGTCATTTTATGTAGAGACATCTGAAGGATTTCAATGGCATGCATTTACTGCTCAAGTTAGAAGTAACATTCCAAAAATATAAAGTACTTACTTTAGAATTATTATGTAATAGGCAGGAGGATCCCTGATGTCAAAGTAATATTGCTGCTTCCTCCTTTACAAATGCAGGCCGGGTGTTACCTATGATGAGAATATTTGGCTACACTCAGCAGTCCATGACTCAAAAACTAAAGTCATTCTGCAGCTCCAGCCTTCACCCCATTAAATCTGTTCTATTCTTTGGCAGCTGTTTTTGCCATTTATGTTAAAAGCAGATGGGGAAAATGCAAAGAACTGTCAGTTTTATTGCCATGTATAATCAGCATCTGGGCTGTATGTTACAGAAACAATCAATGCAAACTCATACTTTACTGGTGGTGTAAAAACTTTTTTTGAGTTTCTCAGTTTTCAAATTAGAGTAAGTGCTCTATTTTAATCATGCTGATCATGGAAATAGCAACCATTTGTATTTCTTTTTCAGCCTCCATGTATGTGAATGATGCTTGAGTGTATGTGTTTAATATACAGTTGGGAGTTATCTGCAAAACTGTTTTGCTAATTTGTTTTAAAATGTGTTTTGGAACCATAAATGTTTATTTCACATTAGAGATCCAGTCATGTTTCAGATTTATTCCTTTCTATAATCCGTGTGTATATGTGTGACTAATACATGCTACAGACATTATGTTATATAATGCCATATGTTATATGTTACATATATACACATATATATCCTCATTTTAATTTTTTCCACTGTTTTTTGAGCAGGAAAAAACATACCATATATGCTTTTTTACATCTCATAATTTTTACCAAAACATTTATAGTAGGTTTTAGTTTCTCATTTTTCAGAAAGAGAAACTGAGACACAGAGAAACAAACAGTAACTTCTGCAAGGTCCGCAGAGATAATCAGTGGCAGATTCTGAATTTAATCCAAGTCTGTATAAAGCTCATACTTTTAATCACTAAACTCCACTTTTTATCTTTATGTCTATACATATACAAAACATAAATACCTCTTGGGAGAGCTATTTCAGCTTTGGCATGTGTATGTTATTTTTTATAGTTTATCAAGATAATTTAATTTGAAAAATATTGAAACTAATGCCTGAGTATTGAAAGCTAGTGAGTTGAAAGTGTCATTTAAAATAAACTAATGTTGTTTAATATAGTGTAAATGTCTTCAGAACTAGTTGGAATTTTTAATTGCCCAATTACACTGTATGTTGTATAGTTTCCTGATGTAAGATCTGCTAATTGATAACCATGGTAAAGTATTTATATGCCACAGAGCCCAGCTATACCTGCACATAATTTCCAGGTTTTAAGTGTCCACAGTATTACAGCAGAGAGATTTACTGATAATTTCCCGTTTTCTACCATCTTTGAAATAGGCACCAGAAAAGTGATGTATATTGGTAGCTGTTCATTCTTTAGGAACTCTAAAAGTGTGAAGACATGTATTTCTTTTTTAAAAAGCAGTAGAGAACAAGAGAAAAAGATATATGGGAGTGGGAGGAAAGAGTTCTTTTTATTGGTTAAACATAATTGTGAATTTTTTGATTGGAACAGTAAGAAAACTGTCTTCTAACTAAAATTGAACTTCTAACTAAAATTTCCTTCTTGTTTTGATGAAGTGTAACAGCAGATTGCTTTGAGATATACGTACACACAGCGATGAAATGTTTTGGAATTGTTCACATACATTCTGTGTAGAAAAAGGTTCTGGCTCCTTTTATATGAAAAAGTCTTCCTTTATCATATGGGGTTTATAAAATTTTCTCCCTCTCTTATTCAGTTTTCTAAATCTATTTTTACTTTGAAATTTAAAATATTGAATTTTTTTTTTTTATGAAGGGCTAGCATTTGGAAGGCTCTTAATTATGGTGGATTTTATCTACAGCAAGCAAATATATCTCAGCCATTACACTATCTCTTTTAGTAACCCTGGAATGTTTTTTTTTGTTTGTTTGTTTGTTTGTTTTTATGATTGTGGATGTCTGTTTCTTATATTTTGAAGCTGTGTTATTAGGTATATAATTTTTTTAACATCTTTATTGGAGTATAATTGCTTTACAATGCTGTGTTAGTTTCTGCTGTATAACAAAGTGAATCAGCTATACGTATACATATGTCCCCATATCCCCTCCCTCTTGCATCTCCCTCCCACCCTCCCTATCCCACCCCTCTAGGTGGTCACAAAGCACCGAGCTGATCTCCCTGTGCTATGCGGCTGCTTCCCATTAGCTCTCTATTTTACATTTGGTAGTGTATATATGTCAATGCCACTCTCTCACTTTGTCCCAGCTTACCCTTCCTTTTTTTTTAACCTTCACCTGAAAACTCTAATATTTTTCCTCCTTATTTTTTATAACCTGGTTTTAATAGTCCCCCCTCTTGTTTTAGGAGGAAGGGCAACATTTGAGATGTGTGTTGTTTGTAGTTTGTCAAATATATTACGAGGTTCTTGTAATGAAACACAGAAATTATTTATCCTAGGGACCTAAAAGTTTACAGGAAGTATACACATTAGTTTATTGTTTGTCCACTGAAAACAAGAAAATGGACATTTTTAAACGTTTTAAAATTTATGGTTTGACATCTATCAGTGGTAGAATATTTCCCTGCGTGAGAATCTGTCTCTTTGAATGAAGGAAGCAATTATGTTGTGCCTTAATGGACTGCTAGACAGTGCCATAAAAACCAATTAGCTGCTGAGTCAGTGTAAATAACCATATAAGCTTCGTTTCAAATACTCTTTTTTTGGAACAAGGTTGGAAGTAAATAGATAAAGCAAGCAAATCCATTGTACATGTCATTGTTCAGCTTTCTGTTGCATATGTTGTAAATGATGTGGTTTGCTATATGAAGATTAAGTCATGGGACATTGCAATAAGGAATAATACCTGCAGTATTGCTATATTATGTTTGAGTTATTTTTGCATATAAAATTAAATATGTTTTCATCATGAATTCTCTCTGTTTTGTAACTTTTTGAGCATGCGTTTTCTAAAAAAATAGATGGCCCACTTATTATATCTTTTTGTTTTGTTTGCTTTAGCAGGAATAGTTATCAATGAAATTAACTGCAGATTCAACACAAACTAAGTTACAATAAAATATATTTAAATGCCATTAGAACAATTTGTGATCATTATAAGTATTCTAGGTTCTGAGACTTTAAAATAATAAATGAATTTTAAAATTTCTAAAGAAGCTTTTTAATTATATTAAGCGATAGAATTAGTTTGGCCACATTTGTAAGTTAACATTATTGACATTTCGGAAGTCTCAGTACTGAATATCTCATTTTTAAAAAAACTTATATTGAACAAATTAGTTGGAAATGTAACTGTAAAACTGGACACTTTATCAATAAAACGTCCATGAGGGTATAAACATATCTGCTTTTGATCACCATTGAATTCCAATTATGTAATACAATATGTTGCACAGGGCCGTCATTAAATATTTGCAGATTGAATGAATGAATGAATAATTGCTGATTCCTTATTTTCCTTATTCCTTATTCCTTATTTTATTTCAGTTTCAAGAAACTGAAATTATATTTACGAAAAGTAATTGTATGATCTAGTTTTGCATGACTGTTGAAAGAAACCTGCTAGACACTAAGAATTTTTATTCTCATCATCGCGTTATATTATTTTGAGAAAATCTTTAACAAAATGAAATGATGTTTCATTGGCCTGGATTTGAAGAAAATCCTTTAATCAAGAGTATTCCATCTATAGCTTGTTTTTACTATATTTTCATCGATTACATTTTAAACTTCTTAAAATCCAACTACAAGAATGGATCACAGCAAAAAAAAATGTGTCTCTAAACCATCAATTCATAATGTTCTAATCAATAATGTAACAGTGAAATGATTAAAATATCCTTTGCTATACTTAGAGCTTTTGAAAAAAGTAACCCTTTCTTAAGACCTAGATAAATAATCCATATGAAGGAAATTCATATTTGCTTCATGAGATTTATTTCTTGTCTTCTAGGGTAAATCTGCCCCTTAGGGGCCAACAACCTGGTGGAGGAGGGATGTGTGAAAAATAAATAGAATGCAGTCAGATAAGAGCAGAGGAGTTTAGAAGAAAATGCCCTTGAGCAGAGAGAAAGATACAATTAACCATACCTAAGAAAGTAAAGGAAAGCTTCAAAAGGAGGCTGTGCTCTAGTCATCTTAAAATAACTAGACAATGTTATTAATATTGATGTGAAATTATTATTAACTTCAACGGCTAACAATAAGGAATGATTACGGAAATATGGCCCATTTTGACAATTGAATTGTCATGAAAACATTAAAAATAATGTCTTCCAAAAATTTTAATGATATAGGAAAGCATGGATGATGTGATATTTAGTGTAAAGGATGCAACTCAAAATTCTCTATACAGTAAGATTTTAATTATATAAAATAAATATGCGTGCAGAAAAACTAAAGTAAAATTCACAGATCTGAGTACTGTAATATGAGGGATTTTAATTTGCTTCCTTAACATATTTCGTAAATAGCTTAAGCGTAAGTTTTTCTTTAATGTGAACAAAATAACTTCTGCTTTCTGGAGGGTGAGGATCATGAGTAATATTGCAAGTTACGGAAAAGATTTTACCTTTTTGTGAGCGAGCAAGGGACGGAAACTTGGGGAATAACTCAATTTGGAGGACTAGAAAATGAAGCCCTAAATTAGAAAGAGAAAAGCAGAGCGAGAATCAGGAACATATAGTGTCACATCCAAGGGAGGAAGAATTGTTCACAATATCATACGCTACAGTGAGTTCAAGAACAGTGAAGGTTGGGGAAACCCATTGCCTTTAGACACAAGTAGGTCAGAGGGTGAACACTGAGACTGTTGAAGAAAACATGATATTGTAATATAAGGCCTTTGAATCAGAAAAGACTGTAATTTAAGCAATTTGACTTAACCTCCTAGCAATATTTTATTTGTTTTGATCTGATGTCCATTAAATGCTTGTAATACATATAATGTCAAAGTATTACCAACATTCAATAAAAATGAATCACTGTATATGACACATATATAGCCTATATATGGCCTCTCTCTATATATAATATTTATACATAAATATACCAATATAAATGTATATACATATATGTGTATATGTGTATGAATTTTTAAAATTTGGGCAAGAAAATGGAGCTCATCCCAGGTATTTCAGCGGAGGGATTTAATATGACAAATGAGTTAAACAGCTCTAGAAAGTGACACAGATGAGAAAGCTGCTTCCACCCCCAGGGCTACAAAGAACTAAGAAGTTGATGATATACAAAGTTAGGAGCTGGCCCTTAGTAGGAGCTAAAATTAAGGAAGAGATGAGACCACTGCCGAGGACATATCCCGGGGCAGAAAAGGGGAGAATACCCTGGCTTCTCCCTTTGTCCCACCTTCGGTCCCCCACCACTGCCTCTCACTGATCAAGTCTCACAAAAGACAGCTGGCAAGTGAGCCTGCACTAAATGGTTCACAGGAGTCAGCTCTCTGGGATGCAGAGCAGAAGCGAGGAGAAGGGATGAGAAATGTGTATTAACATATGTATATGGGTAGAAATGAGGCTGAGAGACAACATTTTTTGATGGACTAAAATATTTACCAAAACACCCTGTGAAATATACTGTTTTGTGTCTTTCATAACTAGATGGGTAAAATCTTGTCTTTCTTTGATAGCAGAACCATGGAATAGATAATGTTAGAGGGTTACTTTCACATCTCAGATTTTAGTGCATCATAAAAACACGGCAGTTGTGTTTAAATGCACTTTGCTGCAGTGGTTTTCACATGAAATATTCACATAATGGATTGACAGAGTCCAGACAGTTTTACTGAAAATATCTGTAACACTTATAAATTTAGAATATAGGATTTTTGCCTCCGAAGAAGCTTCAAAATTAATTTTCTGCATATAACAATTCTTTCAAGCTATAATATGCTTTCTGTAGAGAAAATGGTTTATAAAATTTAGTATTCAACCATAATGTCTTTTGTGGAAGAGTTATAGTTATCTCTTAAAACATGTTCTACATCTTTTCAGTGTTACAACATATTTCTTCCTGATATTGAAGTTAGCAAAACGTATTCCCAACTTAGCTTCTTACAGGTGTTCTTTCTTTTATACAAACTCCAGACTTAAATATTAATGAACTTGTAATGCCTGAAAAATCCGAATATTTTTATTGTTTTTACAGTTGCTTTGTTTTTATTCCCAATCTTGTACCACATTTAGGGCAGAGCACAATAAATTTTAGTAGTCTTTTTTGAGAAAAAAAGAAAATATCACCTATAAAGCATATCACCTTTGCTTCTTGACATGGCTTGAATTAAACATATCTGGGAGCTCACATTTCTATTTAAAACTTAATTTTTTTTTCATTGCAGACGTTTGGAACAGAACTCAATCAAGGTCATCCCTCCTGGAGCTTTCTCACCATATAAAAAGCTTAGAAGAATGTGAGTGAATAATACTCTGAAATCAGTGTAATTTTTAAAAATTATACAAGTCATGACCATGCGAAGACATCCATTTAAGTATGAATATTTCAGTACTCGACAGATTAAATATTAAATGATGTGACTATCTGTTGCTAGTTCTATAATATTGTAATGTTGAAAGCTAAACTATTAATTTTTTAAGTTCTCTGTAATTTAGCGTATTAATTCACACTAGTGTGAATGTACGTGGTCAATATATTATGCAGTCAAATTCTTAAATGTTCTATTTTCAAAAATAACACATGCCATCTTTAATAATAATTTAGGAAAATAGCCAATAATTGATTTAAAAGTGTGATTTTTTTTTTAATTTAGGATGCTTCAGATGTTTCATGTTGCAAATTTTACATATGTATTGATAGGTGCAAAACTGACATGCAAAGGCAATAAATAGCTTTCTCCTGCAGTAAATCTCACTGATATTCTATTTAGTTTAACCTAACCTATTTTTAATCTTAGCGACCTGAGCAATAATCAGATCTCTGAGCTAGCACCAGATGCTTTCCAAGGCCTACGCTCTCTGAATTCACTGTAAGTATTGACCACATCACTGAAGGAAAGCAGCATGCACAAGGAATAGTGGCTCTAGTTTTAAATTTGGATTTAAGGGACATACTCTTTAAGTTTTTTATTATGAATTATTAATAATAATTCGTATGAATCTTTAGTGAATTTCATCATTTTTATGGAGAACTGCTACCTGCCACTAAAATTAGCCAGTTTTTAGGGGTATATATTTTAAGGTTTGACAGTTCTGCTGTTTAGAGAGCAAGAGTATGAGCCCCTTTTTTGGCAATGTTTTCTTTCTGAAGTAAAGGGAAAATGTTTATTTTGGAGTGCTCTGGTCAGTGTTGTGCCGATAATCCTTAAGCCCACAGCCGCTGTCTCTGGGGACAATTACAGTGCCCTTTAGAATGATGCTGGGCGAAGTCTTGCAGAGAACAGTGGAAGATGACCATTGAGAGGGCCCCCCAACCCCTGCTTCATCACCTTAAGACTTCCCTGACAGACCAGCTTTAATCTCTCAAAGAACAAAGATAAGAAAGTATGACAGCTTTTTAATGTCAAAAGGACTTCCAGGGAGATAGATATGTAAATTAAAGTGGTTCTGAAGTGAATTTATAAAGGCCATTATTCCTTCAAACTTGTAAAAATCTTCAGAAGTCCACTGAGTAGAGTTAGCTTTTATTTCAAATTTTAATTTTAGAGTTTGAAAATGAAATCTGGTATTTTTTTAAGAGGTGATGCTTAGAGAAGGGTTCTTATTGTTGTAAATTACTGCAGGGCTCTTAGAAACTTCAGAAGTCAATGGAAGCCAGTGAGAATTTCAGGATGCACATGTGTGATACTCAGATAAACACCTTTGGTTTATATAACAGTTTACACTCATACCAAGGGGAGGAGATGGACCAGCTCTTCTGGGCACATGGATGTTCAGGTCGCTATGCTGGTCTGCTCAGAAAACTGCAGTTTTCTTTGAAGAAAAACATGGAAAACTATCACTTCACCTGCAGTGTCTGCCTAGGTTCATTTCTGTTTGTTTTTTGTTTTGGGTTTTTATTTTAATAGATGAAGTCCAAGACCAGGGAGACAACTATTGGCAGAAAGTGTAAAGTACAGTCATGCACTGTTCTCAGGGAGGGCTGTCAGATTCTAAAATCGCAAAGCGCAATGCAAAACTCTATTAAATCACCCAAATTGTCCGTAAAGTACATACCATCCTGGACAGTAATACTATCCAAAGTAAACATAGACAACCTCCCAGCCATACAAAAGGACAGAACAAAAGTCAAGTCAGTGTACAAAGTCTTGGTCCTTCAAGTATCTGTGCCTCAAAGATAACCGTTAAACGTCAAAAAAGAGAGACATGGATGGAGAATTCTTATTTGTATCTGCTTGCTTGCAGAGTTTACTGTTAAGTTGTACTGCCTTAATGATGTTGACACTTGTGGTTGTGAGAATTAAATGGTAAAAAGAAATAATAAAATAAATAAAAGATTAATCATTTTAATTATTTTGTTAATCATTCATCACAGTAAATTACATTATATTTATTAAATATATATTTATTATAATTAATGATTATAACTTATGTACTAATCTACATATATAATAAACTAATGGCAAATTGGAAAAGAAATGACAACACATGTAAAAGAACATGCTTGCTGAATTGGGATCTTAGTCTTCAAGATCAGAGCTCTCACGTACATAGTTCTTTTGGAAAGCTATAGAAAAGCATTATCTTTCCTTGTAGAACTGCATTTCAGTCAGGACGCTAAGTCACTGAGGAATTTCTAGTTCAAATCATAGCAGTACATGAAAAAGTAGGAATCTTTTTCCAGAAGTGGAATACCCACATAATGCCTTATAACATTATAAAACAGAAAAGCTAGGAGAAAATCAAATAGCTATGATATCACAGAGAAAGTCCATATATTATAACTAATATCATTTTCCTCTTTGTGTTCATGTTCTGAATTGGCCTTCCGAAGATTAAATTATTTACCCCCTCCATAAAATATATAACTACCTGGATTTGCAATCACCCTTTTCTTCATTTAAACACAATCATAAGTTCAGCAGAAATGTATTTGAGCCCCTCTTGTGGACTAGTCCTCGTGTGAGTGAACAAAACACCAAAACCCCTCCCTCATGGAGGTGACCAATGATAAAGTAAACTATGGACAGAAAATATAGTATATCTGATGATACAGGTGCTATGAAGGAAAACTAAGAAAGGAAAGGGGATAAGGAATGCTAGAGGAGGGGAGAGCTAAAATTTTAAATAGAACAATTAACAAAGGCCCCCCAGGAAAGTGATATTGGGCAAAGATCTGAAGATTGGGATTGTAGGAGTGAGCTCTGCAGAGATATGGAGAAAGAGCATTCAAGACAGAGGGAACAGGGCTTCCCCGGTGGAGCAGTGGTTGAGAATCCGCCTGCCAATGCAGGGGACACGGGTTCGAGCCCTGGTACGGGAAGATCCCACATGCCGTGGAGCAACTAAGCCTGTGCGCCACAACTACTGAGCCTGCGCTCTAGAGCCCGTGAGCCACAACTGCTGAGCCCACGTGCCACAACTACTGAAGCCCGCACGCCTAGAGCCTGTGCTGCGCAACAAGAGAAGCCACCGCAATGAGAAGCCCGCACACTGCGAGGAAGAGTAGCCCCCGCTCACCGCAGCTAGAGAAAGCACGCACGCAGCAACAAAGACCCAACACAGCCAAAAATAAATAAATAAATAAAATAAAATTATTAAAAAAACAGAGGGAACAGCTAAATACTGAGGCTCTGAGGTAGGAGTGTGCGGAGTGTTTCAAGACAGAGCAAGAAAAGGCCAGTATGACTTGAGGGGAGCAGATGCTTGAAATTAAAATAATGAAAAGGTTGCAATTGTGGGTAATGGCAAGGTCTAGGGTACAGCCACGAGGACAGAGGGATAAATATGGTGAAAGACAGGTTGCTGGAAAAGAGTCATGTTGGAGACTGAAATAGTGAGCCAGGAATTTAAGTCTTCCAGGAAGGGGTGAAGTGACTTCGGTGTATGTAGATTAACTGCAGGAGGGATGCAAATAGACCACATTTCTTTCTTTAAATGAAGTGTTTACTTGTACAAGTTTCTTTTATATGTCTTTCTGCAGCTGTACTCAATTATATAGCCAGCTTAATTTAATCACTACATTTGCTAAAGAAGCGAAACATTTAAAGGTGGTATGTTGCCAAATACCTCTAATGCATTTTATTTAATAAATTGTTTTGTTATTCAATTACCAAAATAGTATATCTTAGAGAAAACTGGACTTGATCTGTTGAGTGTTTTTTAAGGTCTCTCTATTAAATTCTGTTACATATTATTATATATCACTATTATATATATTATATACCACTATTATATATTAACGTATTTTATTATATAATAGTGTATTACATATTATTAACAAAATATCATTCAAAATACATGCATCTATGAAATCATTTTATCCTCAGGCCTTTTTATTACTTTCACTGTGATATCAACAAAATTTCTATAATATTTAATAATCATTTCTTAAGAACTCGGTGTACAAGTACATTTAGCATTGCCTCTAAACATTTTTTATTTTTTATTTACTGGTTGAATTTATATTATATTATAATTATATATATTTATATTAACAAAATAACTTTATATTAAGTGTTATAGCAGTGCAGCATAGTGGCTAAGCATATCTCCTTTAGAATGCTGGATGGCTTGTATTCGAATACTGGCTCTAACTCACTGGGTACATAGAGCTAGTTACTAATTTCCCTGTGCTTCAGTTATCTCATCTCTAAGATGGAGACGAGATTATTCCTCTCCTGGCTTTGTTAAAAACACAGAGTAAACTTTCAAGAGATATTACAATAAGACCGTGGCAAATTCTTCTCCTGATACTTATCAATGTGTATGATTTTGGATTTTAATTATCCCAGGGAATTTTTATGCCCAAGATCCTCAGAATATGGTCTTCCCCTCTTCTTACTTTTTCATTAACCTTTTACAAACTATTGTAGTTCACTAATTCTTATTTCCTCTCTTCACTAACCAGCTCACAAATTCCACAGGGGTCTATAGTGAAAGGCTTGATTGCTGTATTTGCATTTCCTACAGCCTTTTCTTGGACTGATGTTAACTGTCCAGCACAGTACCTTGCATTTACCACTGGTTTTCAGTGAAAATGTAGCGACCTCTGCTTTCTCTTTACTGTACTCTCTTTAAATTTGCTTAGTGTTTTAATTCTCAAATACACATGGTTTTTCATTTATAAGTAAGTATAGCTCTTTAACATTTATTTGGATAGTAAGTCTGCCCATTGTACCTTTTTCATGATAGCCATCATGTAGGCTTCTATTTTGGACATTTTTTCTCTTTAGTAGGAGTTCTGTCTTCTGCTTTCAGCAAGGGCAGGAGAAGTCAAAGACTGGCCAGCAATGTGTGGTTGCTGTATCTTACTGTCCCAATATTGAAACACCAGAGTGAAACTGGGTTTAGTATTCTTAGCCTTCCTTCGTGTAGCAGGTACAAAAGCTGCCATAAGATTTCCCTGTTGTTTCAAACGACTATAAAAAATTCTCTGTCAGCATAACTGTACCGTATATAGAATGCCAAATATAAGCCATGTATAAGAAAACTGTAGAAAAGCTACCCAATTTGTCATTCTTGGCATTTGGAAATTATGCGTATTACTCATGTATTTATTTTCTTTTCACCTGAATTATTTTTATCTTGATTTTTAAAAATGTTCCTTCCCTCTTATGAGTGTAGCAAGATTCTCATTGGCCCTTTTGCAGTTTGTATCTTTATGTGATGATACTCCTTTCCCTCATTTTTATAGATTTTGGCCCTATTTTCTTGGCTGCCATCCAATTGTTCGGTCCTGGTCTTTGGACTTTTGATATTTTTAAATTCCTTTTTCCTTCCTACCATTTCGATCTCACTGTTTGTAAGAAAACTATTCAGCCCTAGTATTGCTATACCGTTTTGTAGAGAAATCTCATCCCCATCATATCAAGTATTTATTATTTTTATGATAGTCCGTATACCCAATTATACCTACACTTACAGATTTCCTACATCCTTTTGTGATTTTCGTCTTTTTCTCCCCTGTACCCAAATTGTCTCATTAATAGTAGACATCTATTTTCTTATCATGATCTTAAAGAAAACAGAATGATTTGTTGGAAAAGAACATTTTCACAGTGTAAGTATGGCACACTGCCTAGCTAGTCCTCCTTTCATGCTATTTGAACCAACCTTTGAAACAAAAGACCCAAGTGAACAACCTACTAAATTACTCACCCTTTGATTCTAATGTGGGTCCCCCACAGTTCTTACACAACCTGTTTCCTTTTTAGATCTCGATGGGTTCAAAATGTGAAACTCCTTCAGTATTCAAAATAGCCCTTTTGGGTGTCTCTTCGAAGCCATACCTTTTATTCATCTCAGTTGTTATCAGCGGCTGGCACACGGGCAAATGGTGAACTTTGAACAAGTAACAGCCGGATTCAGTTTAATTGGGCACGAAGCCTAGAACCTGGCAAAGTTCCTGGTACATAATGAGTGTACGATACCTATTGCTGAATGCATTACTTGAATGATATTCAGTTGAATATCCCAAATTGGTGCCACCTTGATCTGACCATTTGTTCCCTAAAGCCCTCTGTTCTCTTATTCTTGACCTTAAGATATATATTATTATCGCTCTACCCTTTCTTAACGCCCTTACCTCCCTGAGCCTGACAATGTAGAATTCTCTCTTTTGTTCTTGTATTTTTAAAATTGTTTCTTCTCTAATCGTGTGAAGTTTTTAAAAAAATCTATATTCTACACAAATGAATTTTTATGTTATACTGTATAACTATACCACTGGAATCTATACAGATGAAATGTCGCTTTGTACAGTATAGCACCCAGCTTTATTTGTTCCCTTAAGAATTTTCTTCATATTTTGTAATATATCCCACATCTCACTGACATCTTAAAAGGGAACAGCTTTTTCCTCACTCTGATTCATCTCTCTTGCATTATTTTCCTCCTTTCCAAACAGAAATCATGTACAGCTGCCAAACATATTAATTATTTTGATTCTCATTTTGGCTTTTTCCTCCACATTTTATGACATCATTTATTTCTCTTCCAAAAGAATACTTCTGACTTTTTAAAGTAATTTATGCCCATCCTAGAGAAAATTTAAAAAATAAAGACAGTGTATATAGATTCAAATTCAAATGACCTCTGGACAGTAAGTCACTTACCATCTAGAGATTTTCCACTTTTTTTCTATGTATATATGTATATATTCTTCTAAACAAAGTTAAAGTTATACTATAATATATTCTTTTGTATTATGCTCTTTTAAACTTAGTGTTGTATCATGAATACTTTCATTTCATTAAATATTCTTCAGAACATGATTTTTATCAATGTGAAATATATATTTAGCCAATCCCCCTCTTTGGAACTTGGATACACTTTATTTGTATTTAATTTTTCACTTTTTTTTTAAAATTTTATTTATTTATTTCTGGCTGCGTTGGGTCCTCGCTGCTGCACGCGGGCTTTCTCTAGTTGTGTCGACGGGCTTCTCATTGCGGTGGCCTCCCCTACCGTGGAGCACGGGCTCTAGGCGCGCAGGCTTCAGCAGTTGCGGTGCATGGGCTCAGTAGCTGTGGCTTGCGGGCCCCAGAGCTCAGGCTCAGTAGCTGTAGCGCCCAGGCCCAGTTGCTCCGCAGCATGTGGGATCCCCCCAGACCAGGGCTCGAACCCATGTCCCCCGCACGGGCAGGGGGACTCTCAACCGCTGCGCCACCAGGGAAGCCCTAATTTTTCACTTTTATAAATTATTCCATGAACAACATTTGGCAGATAAAATACTGTGTTTGTCTCCGAGTTTTTTCTTAAACTCTTGAGAGAAACTACTAAGTTAAAATTTATATAAACATCTTTACGACTCTTGATACATGTTGTCAAATTGTTCCTCTAAAAATATAATTTCTGTCTTTTCCTACACATAATTGTGGTCCTCTGCTTTTGGGGCCTGAAAATAGAGGGGCATCATTGCAGATCTGTGGTCAATAGCCAACGTGATGAGTCAATCATTTTCATTTATTTGCTGTTGAAATCCCCTCATTTCACCCTTTCTGTGAATACGTTAATTTATTCCTTAATTTGTTCCTGTGCTAATTTATTACTTCATTTTACTCTTCAAACAATATTCACTCATCAATCCAATGTTAGAACATCACTGTGTGTCAAAACCTAGGCGCCAGGTATGCTGAAGTAATTAAGTCATGGTCCCTGCACTTTGTGGCTACACTTAGTGGCTAATCAGAGGTAAGGACATGGGGATACATTCCTATTCATATTTCTTTGGGGAACATACATTTTAAAAGTTCTCCTGTATCAATATTAATGATCACTGTCTTCACAAATCTTCCATTTCTTATGCATATACATTATACGTTTAAAACGAAAATTTTACACTTATGTGGATTCCTTTCACTGTTTTCCATTATGATAATCCTAAACCTCATCCATTTAAAGAACAGTGGGTTCCACATTTACTGTTCTCCTTCGTTATATACTGTGTGCTCTCATTACATATGAACTGTGTGTGCGTGTGTGTGTGTGTGTGTAGAAAAACATGACAATTTAACAGTGGACATTTCTATGAAAGGGGAATAAAATTATAAATTGTGTTAATTTTTGTTAATTTTTTTTGTTTTTCTATGTTTTCCAAACTTTCTACCATAAGCATATGTCTAATCTATAACCAGGGAAAAAACATTTGCAAATTGAAGTTTGTTTACTCAACTATGGCTTTTATGACGTATGGAGCTTACAAACCTCCTATAGGCCTGCATACATATGTTTGGCTGAATTTGTTTTGCTGGTTGATGTCTAATTTTTTTGTTTGTTCAAATCATGTTTTTCCAGTGTCCTCTATGGAAATAAAATCACAGAACTCCCAAAAAGTTTATTTGAAGGACTGTTTTCCTTACAGCTACTGTAAGTATTTGATTGTTTCTGATCTGTTGAACCCAAATATATATTTTAGCCAGTGTACCATCTCATATATTCATGGAGGCTTCAGAAAAATTTGACCCAAAATGACATAGTTTAATGAAATGGAAAAGATTAGTCTAGTGGAGCTAACATTGATGATGGTTATTTATTTGAAGACACAACACTTTGAAATTGTTCCCAAACCTTTCTTTCCACATTGTCATAAATGTGGGCATCCTGGCTGTCCTGTCATTTATAGTCTGTGGAATCCTTGCCCTTTATGAAATTTCTCTGGTTTGATTTACCAATAGTTGGAAAGGAGAAAGACTTGGTAATATGTTTATCCACCTTTGTCCAAAGAATCTGCGACAGTGACAGTATTAGAATAACATCCCCCAACACAAAGATGGTGTTTAGTAGCCTAGGACAGAGTGGTAACACTCAAATTAATCTTTAGTGAGAGAATTATCTGTCAATTTCCTGGACTTTAAAGACCACTCTGCTTAGAGAATAGCTACAACTTATTTGTCTCGAAAGAAGTGTTTATGATACATATTTATAAGAATAAGACTTGACCCCAGATGTCTTAATTAATGCTCATATGAAAATGAGATTGAAAAAGTATGCTAATACTAAGATTGTTAGTGTTAGACCATCAAAATCTATTCAAATCACCAAACACTTATAGGGTATCTCATTTGGGGCACACACTGACCTAGCTGCTGTGGATAAAAAGATGAATATGATATAATTTCTTCTCTCAACTAGCTCACAGTCAGTCTACTTTAAAATTCTTAAGTTTAGAATGCTATTTTCTCTTTTGGATGTGTGTATTTGTTGGAGTTGGGGTTTGAACCACTTACTTGGTAAAAATTTATTCCTAATCTCACAAACAGCCCAAAGGTTGTTTTTTTTCCTTACTTGATAAATGTATGTTTATAATTACATCCTGTTATCCACATTTTAAACTTTTCATTATTATGCAGAAACATATTTTATATCACAACACAGTTCATACATATACACATACAGACACACAAATGAAGCAAATCATTAACAAAACTGTTTAACCTCACTATGTATAGTACTGTGAATTCTGTTCCATTCTCTCTCTCTTCTTAATGCTACATAACTCAATAAATTGATTTTACAACAGACCAATCAGTCATGATAAATACTGACCTTTGTGACCTAGTGACTTTATTTGGGCATCAAATTATTTTTTAACCCTTCATTTGCAGTGAAGTTAGCAAATATTGTTTCTGATCTTGAATAGGATGACTCTATATACATCATAGGTATAGCTATGTACTATAGCCAAGTGTTGCCTATTTGTTATTTACTTTTATGTCATTCTTTCACATTTTCTTAGCATTATTCTCCTCACCATTCACTTACATTCTCTTGCTACCACTGTCCTGCCTGGTACCAACACTAAAAATGGCAACTTTTTCTTTCCACACACACTTATTGGTAGTTGATGTAACAAGTGGGTTGATAAACACTGGGAATCTGTATGTAGATAAACCTTACTAAAAAAGCCAGCTTTCTCCCTCTGCCTTAAGTTCTATCTCTAGACTAAGCCTGCCAGAGCTAACGTGGCACAATTGAATCTTCATGGTTAGTTGAGAATTTGGTTAGGTTAAACATCTTAGATCTGCTTGAACAGATGAGATATTGAGGAGAAGAAGTAGGTAAATGGAAGGAACAAAAGAAAGTAGTGTTCGGTACTTCTCCCCTAATTTCTGGACCACCTGAATGTAAACTAAGTACAAAATGCTCCAAACGGCACTGTCTTTAGTTGTCTTCCAGGCCCCGCATCTTTTCCTTGTCCTTAGCATTGTGCTGTACAACTCCTTTCTTGGTTAGCTGACTAGTTAGGGAACATGGCCAGTGGACCATGTGTTGTGGCCCCAAGTGGGGAGGTATAGGATTAATCAGTCCACACCTCAAACCATGCCTCTAAGCTCTTAAGAAAGCATTATATAGATCACAGAGAAAGCCAAAACTGCAGTTTCTGAAGGAGGATAAAAAAGAGTACAGCAGGGAGAACCACCACCAGAAAGTCTTGGCTTTGCATGTGCAGGGAGTTGAGGTCTTAAAAAGGCAAGTAAAACTGAAATACCCTGAATTACAGAGATTCTGGTGGGCAAATGGGAAAACAGTTTTCAGTGTGTTAGATAAGAAAGCATCATGCCCAAACCACATAGCACATATTTTTTGAGCTACTAAATATTTGTTAAAGTGCTAAGTATCAAAGCTCTGAACTGAATGGTGACAGAGAAAAAGAAGTATCAAAAAAAATTCTCTGCCCCCAGAGGGCTAAACTGTCTTTGGGCAAACATGAGAGCCTGTATAAAATAGTTGACAAGACTAGGTAGCACTGACTGACTTCCTAGAGGAAGGAATACATTAGTTGGGTGGCAGTTGTATTCTGGAAAAGTCTTGTTCTGGAGAAGGTGGGCCTTCTGTGAGACCTTGATAGGCCAGAAGTTTGAGGCAGGTGGAGAGCCGGGCAAGTATACTCCCAAAGGTGAGGGAAGCATGAATACAAGTGCAGACACAGGGACATATAACCTACAAGAATGATGTTTGCCCAAGTATGATCTGTAAACCACAGTTCCACAGAATATTGATGCAGAATACCACTGGTATATATGAGAAAAAACAAGTTTGTGGGATATTTTGTTAAACCAAGTAAAATGGATATGTATAATGCAGAATGAGGGTCTTCCGTGTGACTTTGCCACTCTCCAAGAGGGTTATAAAGTAGTCATTCAACAACAAATATTTATTGAGCACCTAGCACATGCCAGACATGTGGGAAACATCAGGGAACAAAATAGACTAATATCCCTGTTGTCTGGACCTTATACCCTTGGGAGAGGGTTCATGCAAATGGCAGTCAGCAAGAACATAATAAATAAGCAAACCACACGTAACAGAAGGAAATGTGTATTTAAGAAAATAGAAAAAATAGATTAAAGTAAAGGAATTGAGATGCTAAGGATAGGGGAGGGGCAAAGACAGGCTGACGGTGTTGGAGGGAGTGGCCGGGGGAGGCTGATTGGAAAAGGTGACATTGCAGCCGACTCGAAGAAGCAACATAGTTAACCAGGCAGACATCTGGGAAAAGAGCGTTCCAAGCAGAGAAGAGAGTCTGGCAAGGAGACCTGTGTGGCTGGAGCTGAAACAGCCAGGAATAGAAAACTTGGAGGTTGTAAAGTTCAAAAAAGGAACCAAAGATCCCATTGGGCATTATGGGCTATTGTCAAGTCTTAGGTTTTATTCAGAGCAAACGGGGAGTTGTTTCATGGTTTTGAGAGAGGAGTGATGTAATCTGGTCTGTGTTTAGAAGTCTCACTCTGGCTACCGTTTTGAGAATGGACTGAACTTCTTTTTCACAGAGCAGCTCCAGGGACTAATGTTTTATGAGAACTTTATGGCACCCTTGACAGGAGACACTGGCTCTCACCCACCTTTGTCTATTGCTGTACTTCTACACATTCCAGAGAATATATTTAATAATTTTTGTTGAATAAATGTGTAAGTACCACTAGATTTAGGCAATCCAGTCATTAGACATGACCCATGCTTTATCTGCCATGACCCCAAATCTTCAGCCTGTGATACCTCAATGATTACTTAATGTTGAGGGTAAAAGAAATGGATTCCTTGATTGGATTTTCTCAAGAACAACAGAGTCTTGAAGATGGGTTAATGAGATGCTACACTTTAATTCTACGACTATTTAATCAAACAGATTATTGAATGCCAACAAGATAAACTGCCTTCGGGTAGATGCTTTTCAGGATCTGCACAACCTGAACCTTCTCTCCTTATACGACAACAAGCTTCAGACCATGGCCAAGGGGACCTTTTCACCTCTCCGTGCCATTCAAACCATGTATGTACATAGGATTTGGATCAAACGTGATGACCATTGTATTCACTCTGAATTTGAGAGTTGAGTTCATTGCAAGTCATGTGTAAAAGTGTTCTGTATGTGTTTCTGAAAGGCATTTGGCCCAGAACCCCTTTATTTGTGACTGCCATCTCAAGTGGCTGGCGGATTATCTTCATACCAACCCAATCGAGACCAGTGGTGCCCGCTGCACCAGCCCTCGGCGTCTGGCAAATAAAAGAATCGGACAGATCAAAAGCAAGAAATTCCGTTGTTCAGGTAATTTCTTACTCTGTGTGACATTTCCCCAGCGTTACCCAAAACAGTAGTGAGATGTAGAGACAGCTGGCCTTGAGCTGAATTACCAAACATTGCAGAATCGTATTTCTTTTTCTTCTGCCCATGAAGGAAAAGAACTGTAGATGCAATTCATATAGCACTCCTACATGTAACCTTTTTAACACACTATCCAGCAGAAGAAATAAAGAAAAAAGACGCCTGGATACTTCATACTATAATCCCAGGGTTTGAATTTAACAGGGGCCTTTTAGCTAACTCAGTGCCTTTAAAAGGCTGTAAGTCTCACGTTTGTTGTATTGTTTTTCATTGAGCAATGTAAGGTAATTAATCATGTTTCCATTTCTTTAAGAAAGTGAACTGAGATTTGGTTACTTGATTTGCTCAGGCTCAGAAGTAGGGGGAAAAAAAGCTCCGGATTCCTTGCTTCTCACACCGAATGCCGTTTTCTTGTTTAGCATTCTCGCATTTTGAATAGGACTGTGAGGATACATTTTTTTTCCAAAAGGCCATCTTTTAACACTTTGGGAATATTACATTTACTTATAAAAAGTGAAATATAGATGCATTTTATTAATATTAAAGAGAAACATTGAAATTTACTGTTTGCTTAGGTATAATCTTTTCTATTTTCTCATAATAAAATGCATTCTATATGTTTTGGGTAGTATGCTACCTAACTATTCCAGGAGTTATTTCACATTCGGCAGTTAATTTATACTAAAAAGCTAATATCAAAACAAAGCCCTTTATTGTCCATGGTTCCAGATGCATTTCCTACTCACTGTACATGATTATACTTCAGCCACTGCTGTGAATATACATTTTTCACTTAATTATCTATAGTAACTTTAGTCCATTCTTAATCTAATATAACTCATATCTCTGCTTGCTGACATTCAGGTGCATCTTCTATTTTTTTTCTCTTTTTTTATTTAGCTAAAGAACAGTATTTCATTCCAGGTAGGTTTTGCTCGGTAGTAGGACTAACTGCAGACACCTTTTCCTCACCTTATAAAACGTAGCTTCTAAAACTTTGATATGCATGCTTTGGAAAATCCAGTGGGTACTCTGTAGCTAGATTTCCTTCTGCATAGATCACTTGTAGCTGTTTCCTGAAAACCTGACCTTTGCATGCAGCTTCTGATGTTAAACATATTACTATTAAACTCCCACCTTTTTCTCTCTCTCTCACTTTGGCACATTATCTGAAATTTCTCACAGTAGCTAAAATGTTTCAATCTATGGCTTTCTACTTAAATAATTTTCTCTCCTTATGTTGTATATCTGCCCTTTCAACCTGTTTTTAAAATATAGCATCTTAAGCTGGTTTTAAAGACAGAGACCTTTCTGTTGTCAAAGAACTAGTTCTACATGAAATCAGTTACAAACACACAGAACTGTTTTCCATCATGAGATTTACTTTTTCATAGAGATTTTTTATACTACAAAAGTATCCCTTACTTTTTGCTTTACTTTGCTTGCTGTTGCTTCACTTTTTATACCAAAGCAGCAACTTCCTGCTGATTTATGTGCAGTTGTACTTTGCGTGTGATTTAAAATTCTTACATCCCTGGAGTCACAATATAATAACTCCACAAAAACAATATTGACATCCATCCTGAAAGCATCAGAAGTTCATGGGTACCAAATGCCTTGGATAACTTAGGCAGATATTTCTTAGAAAAATAATTGAAATGTTTTACCACTGCAGTCTTAACACTATCAAGGCTGATGATTCTAGAACTAGCTCTTTGAAATATGTTTCTTTACTTATTTTTTCCTTGCCTGCCAATTGTGTAAAATGCCTCTTGACTTGTTTGTTTTAAACCATTATATAAAAATACATGTTAGTAGTTCGTTGGCTACATTTACAATATCCTGGGTATATTCTAGACTATAATATATCTTAATAGTTATAAATTAAAAAAATATTTATAAGGTGTTAGTATGAAAAAACATACTTATTTTCTTAAGAAGAACTCTGGGTTTGGTCTCTATTTTAAGGAGATATGCATTGCTTGCCATTGTTGGATTATAATATGAATAATTGTATGCATTTAAGAGATTTTGTTTCATTACATATTTTGACTTGAATGATCAGTAATATATACATTACACTGGCTGCATAAGAAGTAACATGTTGAAAAGAACAGTTTATTGGCCTTCATTGGCAATCTTTAAAGTTCAGTGTTTTTACCCAATTATTAAGTAGAAAGTCATCTGATAGCTATTACCCAGAAAAAGCCATTTTGAAAAACAGAACCCATATAGGATAAAACATCGATATTACTTAAATCCCCAAATTAGAGAAGTGAATATAATTATCAAATTATTTAATCTGTCACATTTAAATATGCTTTATCAATAATTTAGAAATTAATATTTCAAATTCACCAAATAAGGAACAAAAGTCAGGTTGTTTTCATAAATTCTGATACAGTGTTGCCCTCTTATTAACAGCAGCCAAAATAGGTTTGGGGAAAAAAAAAAAACAAAAACTTTTATATCAGATATCATGGCTTAATTGTCAATTTCTGGTCATTCAATTTACATGATTTAAACAAATAATTATAGAAGTCAGGACTCAGAAGAATTCTTTGGGCCTCTCCTCCCTTTTTTTTTCCAGATTTTAATTAAAATATGAGCTTGCCTAAAGAGCAACCATAAAATAAGCATTGCCATTGCATTGAATGCAGATTATTTTCAATGTAAAATACCTCGTGTATCTGTCACTTAGACTTTGTTCCCTGTATTTCCTTATTTCACCTTTTAAATGAAAGCTTAAACTACAATACAACAGATCCTCAGTAAATGCCGCGGCATTAATTGGCAAATGTATTGAAACTGTTATATTCAGCTTTGCAAACTTCTTCCGAGATCCTGATTCCATTTCAATTAAGTGACATTATTTGTAAGTTGGAAAGATCATTACGAAGCATGTAAGCCACAACCTAAGGTTTAATCCAAGTGTTCCAGTGATAGTTCTTGAAGATCTCACGATTAGTTTTTCACTTCATTTTACATGTCTACTTGCCTACCACCATTCTGGATGGCATCTAGAGATTACAGTGAGCACTCAAAGAAAACTTATCTTGTGGAGACTTCATTTTTTTAGAGGAATTGACAAGAACTTAATTTGTGCTGTGCATCTTGTATGCCATTGCTTTTCCTGTAAGACCACTGTGCTTCAAAAAATGATTATGAAAGTTTACAAAGCATGACGATTCTTGTCACACCAGGCCATTCCCCGATAATTGCCACAGTAAGGGAGGAAGGAAGAGACCTGAGTGAGTTTTATATACGTGTATGTGAATCTTAACTGGGTTTACTGTCTTTCTTTCCTTTTTGGTGATCTTTACTTTTGCAGGAATTCACCATTTTGGCTGTAAGTAAAAGTGTCTGATCTGAAACATGATATCCTCCCTTTTCAATCCTGATGTATCTTCTTTTAGTCTCACTCTTTTGCACCCTTTTTTTTTTTCCAAGAAGAAACCACAGATCTTTTGAGCCTCTCTGTTGTCCTTGTAGCGCACCTTCAACTTCTTCCTGGATGTTGTTCCCGAAAGCTGTTGTTTCCATTCTGCAGCTCTGAGGAACGTTGGAGGCACCTTTCAGTATAGCCCCTTCTTTGTGTTTCCAGGGCATCTTCGGTAGTAATACTCTTACTATGGTCATAAACATTCTGCGGGGAGAATGCATGTCATGTAGACAGTATTACGTTTCCAGAACGTCTGTAGCTTTTCTCCTGCTTCCCTTCATCTTTCCTCTTGGTCTTACCTTTGGCCTAGTGGATGGTGTAGTGGTTATGTAGCGAGATTTTCTGTTGTGCTTGATCTAACCATGTGGTTGCCAGGTATGAGTAAAACATGGTTCCGTCAAGCACCATGGAACGTCACGCAGCTTTCTACAGCATGACAAGCTGCTGAGGCTTAAATCAGGATTTACTTGTTTCTTTTTATAAAATCAAAATGAACAAAAGAGGGCTTTTTAAGCATTTCTGAAGATTATGTGAGAGGGAGAGAATAATAAAAGACCATAGAAAATTTAAAAACCTGAGTCCATCTATTTGCCTTGAAAGCCCTAATTGAAAATGATATCTAGGCATATGTTTATTACTGGATACATTTTAAATTCTTGACTCAGAGAAAAAATAAACTTTTTCACGACTAGTAGCCATTGTGTGATTAGCTGTCAAATAGTCTAGAATGGCTCATAACTGGATCAGCAGAAAGTACAGCTGTGAAAAGCTCAACTCTGTTAATGTTTTCCTGTCCTGTGAATCTGGTTACTCTTTTTTCCAGCAAATTCCAAGCCCTTGTTTTAACCCTCTCCTGACATCCATTGACCAAAATTCCCCAAGTTGTCTCCCTGCTGCATAATCTATAGTTATCTTACTTTTTTCTTCCTACAAATAAACAAATATTCTAACCTTCAGACTCAGTATCTTCTCTTCTGGCTTGAATCCTCAATAGGTACAGAAGATTATCGATCAAAATTAAGCGGGGACTGCTTTGCCGATCTGGCTTGCCCTGAAAAGTGCCGCTGTGAAGGGACCACAGTAGATTGCTCCAATCAAAAACTCGCCAAAATCCCAGACCACATTCCCCAGTACACTGCAGAGCTGTAAGTTCATCTCCCAACAAAATCCGGTTTGGGAGGGAAGGAATGAAAGCATCAAAGCATTGGGATTTTTGTCTTGCCCTTTCATTCTCAATAATTACATTAATTTTAATTGACACACATTGGCAGAACTCTTCTTTGTACAAATATATGTATTAGAGGCTTTCTTACTTCATCTTTCTGGCCCAAGGTACAACTACAGAAATTAACTCACCTCTCAAAAATTCAGTTAGCACTTAGTAGTGCTAATAATAATACATTCATTTGATATTTATTTCTTGGATATTACTTATATCCAAACCCATTTCTAAGCGCTTAATAGATTTTTAATGTAGTCTTTTCAGCAACCAAATAAAATAGTTCGGAGTCACCATTTTGAATCTGTGTTAATTGTGAATTCAATCAGAGTCCTTTTTTTATCAGCTATGCTACTTCACTGACTCACAAGTGGAAGGATTCAATGTTTACCAAGTATGAAGCACAAAGGATAGTTTTTTTCTGAACAATGGATATCATAGCAGGAAAAGCTAAAAAGACAGAGTGTAATCAGATCTATATTTGTAACACTAACATAGGGCCTAGCACATACGAGGTTCTAAAATATGTTTGAATCATTTATAGATTCTGTGCCCATGTATGTTGGCCTTCACTGACTTTATTTATAAAAGTATGACATTTAATGTTAGTGTTTCTAAAAATCCCAGAAAAACCTAGTAAAACCTCATCATTTTTAGAACATCTTAGCAATGTTTATGTCTAGCACCATCTGGTATTTTTCATTAACTGCTTTGCAGAGCTGGTTGTCTTTTTGTGCATGTATAATTCTCTTGTCTTCAACTAGATTATAGCCCCTTGATGACAGAGATTGTGTTTTATAGTTTATCTCCCACAGTGCCTATACTCATACCTGTTTAAGCAATTTGAATAATTAAAAATAATATAATGCTTTCAAAAAGATGACAGAAACTCACTACCTAGTGGTTATAATGATGCTTTTTAAAATTCTGTTAGTTCATGAAGCTATTTCATAGGTCCAGGACTTTAGAAATGCATGGAGACCATGCAGTAAAAGCCCTGAACTCTCTATTTACTATCATGGAGGGAGTTACATTTACTTCCAATAATACTACAAACAGTAATTCAAATTTTATCTTCCAGCATGATAACACTTTAAATAAGTTTACTTGTCACTCAGGAATTTAGAAATTCATATCTAATTCATCTTTCAGCAAAGGTTGTGTGTGTTTTATGAAATTAAGTTTTTTTTTAATTATACCTTTAAAAATCAGTACTGGGAAGAAAATATTTGTAAAACATATATCTAAAATATATATATATACATCTGCTCAGGGACTCATATCCAGAATATATAAAGAGCTCTTACAACCCAACAATTAAAATGTACCTTACCCAGTTAAAAAGTGGTCAAATTATTTGTATGGACATTTCTCCAAAGAAGATATACAAATGGGCAATAAGCACATGAAAAATTACCCAGTATCATTAGGCATGAAGAAAACGCAAATCAAAACCATAATGAGAAAAAAAAAAAAAACACATAATGAGGTAGCACTTCACAACCAGTGGAATGGCTTTAAAAAAAGACAGTAACAGGTGAGAGAAATTGGACCCCTCATACATTGCTGGTGGGAAGGTAAAACGATGCAGCACTTTTGAGAAACAGTTGGGCTCTTCCTCAAGGAGTTAAGGGTAGATTTACCATGTGACACAGCAATTTCACATCAACGTACATAACGAAAAGAATTGAAAACATACAGCCATACAAAATCTTGTATGCCAGTGTCCTAGCGGCATTATTTATAATGATTAAGAAGTGAAAGCAACTCAGATATCCATCAGCTGATGAATGGATAAACACATGTGGTATGTCCACACGATGGAATGTAATTTGGCCATAAAACAGAATGAAGTACTAATCTATGCTAAACATGGAAGAACCTTGTAAATATTATGCCACGTGAAAAGAGACAGACACAAAAGGCCACATTTTGTGTGATCCCATTTATAAGAAATATTCAGAATAGGAAAATCCACAGAGACAGCAGGTGAATTAGTGGTTGCCAGGGATTGAGGCAGTGGGGGGCTGCAAACTGAGAATGACTGCTGATGAGTATGGGGTTTCTTTTTTGGATGATGAGAATATTCTGGAATTAGGAAGCAAAGACGGTTGCACAAGCTGGTGAATATTTTAAAAACCACTGACTTGTACACTTTAAAAGGGTACATTCTGTGGTGTGTAAACATATATCAGTAAAGCTGTTGATACATATTTATGGAGAAGTGACTAGAAAAAATATATCCTAAAGTGCTTTTGGAGGCAGGGGTAATAGTGGAAAAAAAAAGTTGAGAAACTTGGTTCTACAGATTACTGAATGAGAGCTGGTTTTGAATTTCGATGATTGGTTTTCTTTACTACGTGCTTCTTAATATGTTTTATTTTGGTCATTAAAATATGGGATAAATTGGAAAAAATCTGTACTTCCCACAAATTTTCTGTGATATGTGTCCTATATTTTGCTTTAGGATATTCATTAAATAATGTTATAATTCTGTACGAGAAATAAAATTTAATCTCTTCCTGACTGTTGGGAATGAAACTTTTCTGTTTCTGTTTTCCCTAGACGTCTCAATAATAATGAATTTACAGTGTTGGAAGCTACAGGCATCTTCAAGAAACTTCCTCAATTACGTAAAATGTAAGCCGTATATTAGCCATCTTTTAAAATATCTGTAGTGTTGTGTTTTCTTATACCTTTGCAGTTTTATTTAGATTTCTTAGGAAATTGGAAGATATAAAAGATTCAGAGACATGTCTATACAGTGACTACCTGTGACATGAATTTAGGGTAAACTCTGAGAGGAACCTAAGTAATTGGCTCTTTCCTATGTATTCCAGTGATGGTAACCATGTTTTCTGTAGCAGAACCCTAGCATCTTACTTTAACTCAGACAGCTGGTTTGTTATGTGGCCACAGCAGGAATCCAGCAAACTTAGCGCATTAGAGATGAGTTCAGTAATGTTTTGTAACTTCCTTTACTGTTCCCCAAACCATGCTGTTCTTTCTCTTTCAGCACGTTCATGTCAACTGTTTGACTTTTTGCTTCATTAAACTTTCATTAGAAGATAGTCAAAATTAATGATTGGTAAACTGGCTTGATAGCTCATTTGTGTTACTACATGTCCGCAACTCATATTTTAAAATAAGTTGATAAGCTCAGCAGTTTCAGCAACACTCCGACTGTAACCCTCCCCCACCTAAGGTGGATGGAAAGAGGGACAGGACAGAGGCCAAGAGTGAGGGTCCGTGGAGAACCCTCCACATAACAGGAAACATCAGGAGAAGGAAAGAAGCATACTTGTGTGATATCTGTGCTTTCATATATGTAACTGGTCCACAGTCACAAAGGCTAGAAGTGGCAGAGCAGACTGAAAGCATTTCCTGTGCACTTGACCCACATATTATACTGCCTCCCAAAGAGTTTCTAAGTTCTTAACTGTGCTCCTTTTTCACTGACGTTAACTGCTTTTTCTTTTTAGCCCTAAGATGCTTTTCAATTCAATACATATTTATTCAGCAGCTGCTATGTGCAGTGTGCTCTGAAAGGAATAAAATGGTACCTAAAAATGATCCTTGTTCTGTGGGCATCCCTGGTCTTGGAGTGAGCCTTGAGAAAGAGAGAGAACCTATAGGAAGATGTTACCTCAACTGGATGTTCTTGCCCTCTGGGCAAGCCTTAGTATTTTGTATCATACAAAATACTGGCATAAGTTGGTGGTTTTGACATATTATTACATGAGGAGTTTAACTGGGAACAATCTCATATTCAGATACATTTCTGATGCTATCTAAATGCAAACATATTTTAGTCTTTCCTTCTTTTCTCTATCCAGTTGTCTTCTTTGAGTCATTAATTCATTCAACAGTTTTAATCGGGCACTTCTTTGAAAAGTTTCTTAGTAAGTGTGGTGGCAAACATAAAAGTTTACACAACTCAGTACCTGACCTCAAGAGTTTTATATCCCTGGGGGCCCTGGCAGATCATTGATCAGGCTGGTACTTTTCAGCATAGATATTTCTCCTTTGTATTATTATCAGTTTGGCTTGATGGAATCAGGAAGTGGTGACTTTTCAGAGCCTTGGGAATGCCAGGCAGTGAAGAGCTTAGAGTTTTTGTGGAAGACATTCGTTCAGTAGAAGAAAATGATCAGACATGTTGTCTCAGTGCCCTCATTGTCAGAAAGAAATTGTTTCAAATATTTGTTTCAACCATTTTTATTTAGAAACTTTAGCAACAATAAGATCACAGACATTGAAGAGGGAGCATTTGAAGGCGCAGCTGGTGTAAACGAAATACTTCTCACGAGTAATCGTTTGGAAAATGTTCAGCATAAGATGTTCAAGGGATTGGAAAGCCTCAAAACTTTGTAAGTATTCTTATTTGCATTGTGATTCTGCTACCACAGGATTGTAATTCCCAGGTCATTATATTCCGGGGAGGGGGGGATAGCTCCTGCTCTTCCTCATCCCCCCGATCTCTGCTCTGTCTCTGTCTCTCTATATCTGTCTCTCTCTCTGTCTGTATCTCTCTCTCTCTCTTTCTCTCTATCACATACACACACACATTTTGTAGAGGCAAACATCCCTGGGGCTTCCCTGGTGGCACAGTGGTTAAGAATCCGCCTGCCAATGCAGGGGATATGGGTTCGAGCCCTGGTCCAGGAAGATCCCACAGGCCGCGCACTTAGCAGCTAAGCCCATGCGCCACAACTACTGAGCCTGCGTGCCACAACTATAGAAGCCCACAAGCCTAGAGCACACGCTCTGCAACAAGAGAAGCCACTGCAATGAGAAGACTGCACACTGCAACCAAGAGCAGGCCCCACTTACTGCAACTAGAGAAAGCCCACGCAGCTACAAAGACCCAACGCAGCCAAAAATAAATAATTTATTAAAAAAAAAAAACAGTCCTTGACCCTGATACCTCTGACTTCATTATGCTGCTTGCAAATGATCAAAAGAACCTCTCCTGGCTGTTGAATCCTCAACAAAAAAGATTATCTTTGCTCCAGTGCTTGTACAGATCTGGCTCCTCTGTTCTTCCTCAGAACAATCATTCTCTTTCCTTTTCCTCAAATACCTCCACCTAATACTCTCTCTTGGCCCAAGGTCGCTAGCTTCAGAACCCACTCCAACACCTGCAGCAGAATAAGCCTAGCTGGAGACTGCCTTCATCTGCCCCTGCAAGGTCTTAGTGAAAGAGAGAGAAACTGGCTGGTGGTATATCTTTTACTGTCTATTTCAAAGAAGACATGCTAAGCGTATGTCTACTTACTCAGCAGTAGGGAGGTTGGGAAAAAGAAATCCTGTATGTTTCCAGAAGGTTGTTGGCCAAGGAAGATGGGGCTTGAATTGACGAGTAAGGACAACACTTTGAGTTACTTGAATTTTCTTCTGTGTGTATGTGTAGTTTTCATAATCTCTAACGCATAAAATTATGTTTGACAAAAGTGGTGGCCTAAACATTGGAAGAGACACCAACGAAACTCCGAAGCCTTTGGAAGACATGAAGGAAATTATTTGTAACCAAGACACGCCCTTGGGAATTGCAGTGGAGAGAGGCCAAGCTCCACTGTCTCCCCCAAACCCTCACCCTGCCCCGTGCAACCACCAAGAGCCATGCGTGCCCAGGGTAACTGAGAGCCAAGGAAGTTCATTGCCTGCCCTTTATCAGATGTAGATGGAGAGGGCATTTCCCCAGCCAGCGGCATCCCCAATTCACATCCCACTCAAAGAAGCCCCTGCCCATGAAAGGAGAAGTATGTTCTTTGAGCTTCCCGGGGTAGCCTGGAGCCGAACCGTCCAACACAGCCAACCTGCAACCTGCTGACCGCTCCCATGGGCTAACTAGGAGTCCCTTCGAAATGCAAAGTGTAATGCAAATATCCCTTTGGTCTTTTTATGGAGGAGATCCTGGGAGTGTAGAAAGCGGACAGAGAAGATATACCACAGGTGGTTATATCTACTCCTGCCCCTATTCCCCTCCCCCAAGCTGCCTCAGGTAACTCAGCAAAACATAAATCCTGCAGCAGGCAAAAGCCTCCCTTCTTAAATAGTAGCCAAGTGACTTGTAACTAGAACCTTCTCCTTAAGGGGGCAGTGTGTGTTGGGATGGGGAGGAGAGGATGAGGGGTGAACCTGTAACTACCTACATTAGATAGCCTTGGGCTGCTGTAACAAGATAAGTGACTTAAGCAACAGGAATTTGTTTTCTCATTGTTCTGGAGGCTGGAAGTCCAAGATCAAGGTGCTGAGAGGGTTGGTTTCTGGTGAGGACTCTGTCCTTGGCTTGTAGATGGCTACCTTCTCGCTGTGTCCTTGCGTGGCCTTTCCTCTGTGTGTGGGAAAAGAGAGCTCTGGGGCCCCTTCCTCTAAGGACACCAGTCCTGTCAGATTAGGGCCCCACCCTTAGGGCCTCATTTCACCTTAATGACCTCCCTAAAGGCCCTGTCTCCAAATACAGTCATATTGGGGGTTAGGGCTTCAGGATATGAATTTTAGGGGGACACAGTTCTGTCCATAGCACCACTCCAAAGAGTTTATCAAGGTATTTTTTTCTGGCTAGGTCCAGTCACAGGACTCTCTGTGAGACGAGTTCTCTAAATTCAGCCTTCTCCTTTGTTATATTTCTAGCAATGTTTTTGTGCCTCTTGTGTTTTGGCACCTGAGACAGACACCCACTGACTCTCTACTTAATCCCACTGTACCTCAAGCAGCAAAACAGATCATTTAGACCAAGCTAAGAGTATTAACAGGCCTTCTGTGGGTTTATGGGGACATAGCTATTGCTTTAAGTGGTCTCTTTCAGCTTGGAGCTATAAAGATTTTGACAAGACCCTCCTCACTGCCTGTAGACTTCTCAACCCTATAGGACTAGTAAACCTCTTAGTTCGTACATGTACATATTTCAGTGGGTCTTTGAACCCCCGATGTTGCAGGCAAAATGTGGTACATATGTGTGCTTGTGGATTTTTCCAGTGATGGAAAGCAAAGCTTTTTTCGACTTTTCCCAGGAGTCTGTGACTCCAACAAGATTAAGACCAAATGTTCTTTCCTATTTATGACAAAGGATAGTACTGATAGGACTACTTTTCTGTTGTACATTTGTTTCCTAACGTAAAACTATGCCTTGATAAGGAGGGCATTATCCTTTCTTGTTATCTGCGACTTAGCAGAATGCAACAGCTGATATTTCTTATTTATTATAGGACAATCTAGAATTTTAAAGGAATGCTTTGTTGTTATTTTTGCAATCTTCTAGCAGGGTGATCAACCCATGTCTAGAAGAATTAAGGAGAATATTAACTTTTCAGAAATTCTGAATAAAGTTTATGGCAACTGTTCATCTTTACATGGGATTTTAAGAAGCTTTTCATTCCTTTTCTAAGCCCCACAAATAAACATTTTAGGAAAAGAATTGAGAAACAGCCAAAATTTTAGCAGTGATGAAGAAATGACAAAAGTGTTAATCCTGTTAATGGCAATGACTAAAGAAAAAATGGTCAGAATTTTTTTCAAGAGAAATTTTATTGTGAACAACTGGGATCTCTTAAGTATTGCCTCCTTTTAAGTCTAAACTCAAAGCAAATAATTTATTCAGGCTTTGTGGAAGCTCAGTCAAGTTTGGCTCCTCCAGCCCGTGTTGACATTGACTTGGCTGTAAGTCCCTAAGATGCCCTCAATTCTTCATTTTCTGTGGCTATTGATTCTTTTTTGCCTCCTTTCTCTTCAGCAGCAAATGTAATGCTTCTTAGAATACATAAATCATGGGGCTTCAAGGGCTTAGAGAGCTATAGGTGAATTAGGACATTATATAAGAGTGCAAACATAATTGTATCATTAAAGGAAAACATTCTACCCTCACTAGATGGGGTTGTAAGCTGGTGCTGAGGCTCATGAGTTTTTGTAACTGAATGTTATCACTGACAACTCTATGCATTTTATTCTAGCACAAGGTTCTTAATATAGTCGGCTCTCCATATCCACGTGTTCTGCATCTGCAGATTCAAGCATCCGCGGTTAATGCGGAACCCACGGATATGGAGGGCCATGGATTTTGGTATACGCAGGAGGTCCTGAAACGAATCTCCCAGGGATACCAAGGGATGACTTGTACATATCTACAGCAATTCCTAATGACAGGAGAACATTCAGAAAGCAGGAATGAATGCTACACATTTGCCAAGAGGTGTTGTTTCGGTCTTAAGATAGGCAAAATTGATTGCCTGATATTTTATCTACATAATGATGTTGTATTTTTTTCCCTCAGGATGTTGAGAAGTAATCGTATAAGCTGCGTAGGGAACGACAGTTTCACAGGACTCAGTTCTGTGCGTTTGCTTTCTTTATATGATAATCAAATTACTACAATTGCACCAGGGGCTTTCGATACTCTCCATTCTTTATCTACTCTGTAAGTATGAAAAGTAGTTTTCATTTATGTATTAATTGAGCCAGTGTATTATATTTATTACTTTTATTGATAACATTTTAATGCATTACTAAGCATTTCATAAAAATGAGATCAAAGACTTAGACTTCTTTTAAAAAGGAGAAATTTGTTCATGTTAAACTTATTTTAATTTTTCTAAAAACATTGCCTACTATCCTATATTAAAATTTAACAAAAATCATGGTAGTTTTTCAGTCATTTGTTTTTATAACAATGTGGTGTGGCTTAATTTATAAATGGTAATCTTATAATTTGATTGAGAATTATTTTATTCTTTTACAAATAAAAGAAATGTAGATTTGTTTTTCCCAGTGCTCTCACATTGGAGTCTTCACAATATAAGTATTATAAAAACAGAGTTGATAGGGTTATTGCCAACAAACTGTACTCAAAAGGATCATTCACAATGACAGGAGATATATTAGGATGACCAGACCAACAATAAAAGCTCACCAGAGGGCATTTACTGTGATATTAAGAAGATATTAAAGAAATAGGCTGAGCCTATCCAAGAGCACATTTTATGTAGACAGTTGGAGAACAAAGAATATTTGTAGGTCTACAGATAGAACTCAGAAAGTGTCAGAAAACAAACAAACTTTCCAAGTGTTTCAGGCCCCTTGTATGTCAGTATTTAAAAAGCAGTGTTTGAAATGATAAACCTTATAACTGATATGGCTTCCTGGTAATGGTGGCATCTAAAAATACTAATTTAACTGAAAAGGTAGTTAGAAGGAAAAAAATCATGTTCAACATAGCTCAAGTCCCTGAAGAAATAATTTGAGGGAAGCATCCATCCATCAGTAAGGTACTTAATCCTCTTTCCACATAAAATGTGACATTTTCCATCGAGTGACTAATTTGTGCATATTAAAGATGGCATGTTTATAAATAATGGGATTGTCAATAGGTTTGTGCTGAAGTGGTGAGATGCCAAAAGTATTGAGATTTGTAGAAGTAAGTTCATTTTTATAACTGGCATTTAATCAACTCAGCTGTCAGTTCGGATGGGAAACCTATTCTCTGGAGCAAATAAGAGATGGAAATCTTGAAATGACAAATTAATGAAATAGCTGTTGTCAGGTTAAACCCAATAATATAAGGTAATCAGCCTTCATCTTTATATTAAATTACTGCATTATCAGTGTAGGGATGTTTGACAGTAAGTCAGATCTCTGACAAGTTTAAATTATCTCTAAATGAGATATCTATCAGGATTCACTGCCTAAACCCTGAATTGCCACCTTCACTTTATTTTTCATATGAAATTATTTGAAGAATTCTTATATGAAAATATTGTTCTTATTTTGTATGTTCCAAACATAGATATTTCAGTCAAAGAACGCATCCCATATGTTATGTGTGATTGAGCATGAATTGGGGGTGGGGTGAATACAAAGACTACGAAGGAATCATTCCAACAGATACAGTATGGGAAAATGGTAGCATGGGGTTTTGAGAAGTCAGAAAGCGAACCTCTAAACTGAACTCTGCATTGTTTGCATGTGGTGCTTAGAAACCTCTTGGCCAATCCTTTTAATTGTAACTGCTACCTGGCTTGGTTGGGAGAATGGCTCAGGAAGAAAAGAATTGTAACGGGAAATCCTCGATGTCAGAAACCCTACTTCCTCAAAGAAATCCCCATCCAGGATGTTGCCATTCAAGACTTCACTTGTGATGATGGTAAGAAAGCCTGCAGGTCTTTGACCACCAGACACTCTCTGGTGATTGTTCTGATGCTGTGGGGCATAATTAGACAGTACATCATAGTTCAGGCAATGGATAGTTATTATGCATTTTTTTGCTTTGTTTTTGTTGTTTTGTTTTGTTTTAGCAACAGGGTACTTACTTGCTCAGACGGTACTCTCACATCTAGCTCTACTTGGTTTGTGTTTCTGAATGTTTTATAAGATTTTCTAATTTCCAACTTGTGGTTGATACTATTTAAATAGCTTCATTTTTGTTTTTCTTTACTATTCTAAGCATCTCTTTTAGTAACTACCATTTAACTACCAATGATAAAAGCAATTGACTCATAAAGTAGAAATTCTAGTAAACCTAACAAGAATAATAGTTTTCACTTTTTAGTCCTCTCTGTATATCATCACATTTAATTCTCATAATAGCCCTGTAATGTAGGTAGAACATAGGTTCTGTAATTGTTGGCAATAAATGAAGAGCTCATTTGAGCCGTATATTTTCAAATGAGGGGCCCATATACTTTTTGCTAACCATGTAAAACTAATCTGTCCGTTTATGTCTCTTCATGTCTGTCTCTTTTCAGTTTCTCCATAATTCAGTTTATATATTCTAATTAAAAGTATAATTTGTATAAAAAACTGAACAAAGAACACAACATTATAATCGTATTGATAATACAAACTGTGAATTGTTTTCTGGAATTCTGCCCTAGGCAGTCTGAAAAGAGACCTGCACAGAATGTATGGTGTCGATTTGTAAATACTTAATGTCCTATACATAAGTCATCATATGGCTGAAGACTCTTGTGTTTGTTAAGCTAAAGGCATAAAATCCCTTCTAGCATCTTCAAAGCCACAAATCTGGGTTTTCCTGTATTTCTTTTGGCAATTTAGGGAATGATGACAATAGTTGTTCCCCACTCTCTCGCTGTCCTACGGAGTGTACCTGCTTGGACACGGTGGTCCGATGTAGCAACAAAGCCTTGAAGGTCTTGCCCAAAGGTATTCCAAGAGATGTCACTGAATTGTAAGTAGAGCTTGTCTTTCCCTTTCCTGAAGGATTAATATTTCACACACCAAGGGAAATGGAGACCAAACAAAAATCTTTTGAGTCTTGTTTGCAAATTACATTCATTCTGTGGGCCATTAATTAGTATCATGGAAAACCCTAAGCAAATAATATAAAAGCTAGTTCAGGTCCCCTTGGGAAAGGCTGGTTGTGTGTTTCTCTTTGTTTTTCACTGTAGGATTTCTCAGAGCCTTTATTATGCTAATGTGCAGTGTGAGCTCCAGGAGAGGATGTAAACTCTAAGGTAGTTCCCATACTTAGTTGTCTCCATATCCCTTTTCTCATGGAGTATCTTGCAATGGTAATGTTCCATCAAATGCACCTTGAGAAATGCTATGTATTTAGTTCATCTACGGTGACTGGGATGTTTCATATGATTGATTATTCTTTACCATGTGTCCCCTTGGAGACTGTCTCACACAGGGGATACATGAATACGTGGGGCGTGGGAGAAGCTGACATAATCTTTACCCTTAAAAGGAGATACTGCCCTTTGGACTTGAATCAGAGTCCTTTAGATCATAAAGGGCATGGGGCCAATTTTCCCTAACGTTTTCAGAACTGATATTTACAAATTACATAGCCAATATAGACATATAAAGATACTAAGCACCACGCACACTTCCTTAGCTGCCTTATGCTTTATATGTGGAATGGAATAAACCTAAGCATTAGCTGCTTTAACAATGGTGCATGCAGGCTCCATTTCATTCCTTTATCTGTATATGAAGAACCACGGACAAATGCTTGATATGCGATTGATATGCGATTGAGTCATTTTGCCTCTGTTTATTTTTTTCTCTGTGAAGCCATGTATCAAAAATGGAATTCATGCAGATGTTTACCTGTAATTCATGCACAAATGTACAAGTATTGCAAACGAGCAGATTTGATAAACTTTTGGCAACCTGGAACATAGGCCATCAGGTTCAAGAAGATGTCACTTCAGTTATCAAGGAACTTATTTTCAAATCATGTGCAGTTCTATGAATTCTAATTTGGCCCTGAATTGATACTTTGAGAAAAAGTGTGTGACCTTCCCTCTTGAAGCTGAACTGCTATAAAGGGCTCAGTTTCTCTCTTTTGTTACCAATCACAGTTGTTAGTTAACTGTAAGCACTGCTTTATGTGTGTGTGTGATTAAATTCTTAATTCTTATTTTGATATGTATTTATTTCAGAAGATTACCCTCCATCCAGTGTTGGGAAGATAGATACCTATAGAGTATTCTATATGCAAAATACTGATTATAACAACGCCCCAGCCAAGGACATAATACCCAGCATAACATCTAGATCATCTTTGATGCTAAATCCCTCCTTCTACCATTTTAACTGACCCATGCCTTTGTCCTTTTACCTGATTCCCATCAAATAATTTTAAATGTCTTTTAATTTCCTTGTTAAATTACCTCTGAGAACCTGCTTGATTCATTTGTCTATGCCATCTATGTGTTTCTTCTGTCAGATAGTTGAATCTTCAATCTATTCCTCTACAAATTATTAAAAAGTAACTCTTTTTTTAAAGAAAATACGTTTTAGAGATGAGGAAGACATTAACTCATCTCCTGTGAATTCTCGCTTTACCTCCCCAAGAGCTTATTCCTAGAAGCATACCAAGTCAGCAGGATCCCTCTCTCCAGTAACATATATGCATGTATTAGAAAATTTCCATGTGCATATTATATTAAATTATTAAAGAATTTGGCAAATATAAGTATGTAGTGGTGGACAGTTTTGAACAAGTGGTATCCATTATTTTTAATCAGTTCCATATAGTTTCCCTCTTAGATTGTTTTACTTGTAAGCATTCATAGTGCACATTCTGAACCTTTTTAGCTTTGTGTTAGGATGCTTTTTGGAGTAAAGGAAAAGTGCTGAAGTACATGGGATTATGCTTCCCTCTAGTGGTACCAAGAAATGCTTAGCTAGAGAAAAGAAAGAGGGGAGAGAAGTTGAAACATGAAGTCAGAAAATTTGAATAGGCATAAGAAGTCATAAAAAGCCTGACTCTTAATCACATATTCATTACATATTTTGATAACTTGTGCCTTTTATATAACTTTTTTCATTTTGAAGTATTTGAAATAGATTGCTATCTTAGGCAGTTTCTCAGCTACTTCTATATCCAACAAAAATACGAACCTCAGCCACGGATCTGGAGATAGGCCACAGCCCTGGGGCAGGGTGGGCAACATGCCCAATGTGGCAGAATTGTTTGTGGGCACATCTATAACCAGATGGCCCAAGTTGCTGAAAGGCATTTTTTACCCGTCACCGTCTACATTCTGGGAAAGAACAGCCTTGGGAGGAGATGAAATTATTTTTCTTTTTGTGACATCATGGATATACCTTTAAGCATTCATTTACTTCTGTGTCTTGACTGTTAGCCCAAAGACTGTTTATTTTCTGATCATTCTGCTGACTCTAATCAGAAAGGGAAATTTTACTTACATGTGGTTATTTGCTTATTACTGTATTGTTACTGTGCTGTACTTGTGCACTTGATAAATGTTGTGATTTTCTATGAAACCTTCTAAAATTAATATCACCGAGCAGATGTACAAGGGTAGAACTGTTTTTAAGATTTTTTTTTAACTGAAATCTAATTACATTCAAATTCCCAAATACATCCTTTGAATCATCCGTTGTTATTTACTAAGTGTGTTGATACAAAGTAAGGCAGGGAAGATTGGTCTTGCTGGCGATAGCAACTTCCTGCCAGTAGTGAATGCATTTCATGGTGTTGTTTCCACATAAACACAAGTGAACTGAAGACTGACTTAAAATATAGTTGATTGAATGACCCTTCTTGCTGACACACAAATGGTTGGATACATGCCTTGCCTTCTTAGATAAACCACAAAGAACCGGACACACCAGTCTGTCCTTGGTTTTATAATTTAGCCTAAGTAATCCACAAAAGAATTGTACTGGATTGGACAACTGTGGTTTTTTTACTTCTCTTAAATAGCAGTCCTAGCTGGGAACATGACATCTTAAAGCTGAAATTTCCAAGTGTTTCCTTGCTTCAATTGAGAGTGAAATATTGTTCAACTATTTGAGGATTCGCTATTGTTACTTTTTAAAAAAATAATATTGTTTCTTTGTTTTCAGGTATCTGGATGGAAACCAGTTTACACTGGTTCCTAAGGAACTCTCTAACTACAAGCATTTAACACTTATGTGAGTAATGTATTTTTCTGTCTTTGACTTCTTATTTTATTTCATGAAAATGGGGATAGCAAGGGGCAGAAGATTTAGTGAACCTTTCAGAAAATATAAATCATCTTCAGTTAGATGCTTCCCTTCTTGCTCACTGTGGTTCTGGATCACTAGCCACATTTTCACTGAATATCAATCAGGCAATGGTGCATCTTAGAAAAAGGTCCTCCTCTATTCAAAGTACAAATACAATGAAGTCTAAGTATCAGAGAATTATAGAAAGGCAGTAAGTTGCATACTTCTATTGAAGATGAATATGAGCTATTTTATGACAATCCAAGGAAAGAAAAATGGAAAACAATGTTTTTATTCTCTACTTTAAATAAAACAGAGTAGATAGTAATAGCTTTACTGAGAATATATTATAAATATAGTTTATTAGGCTTGATTTTCTTATTTAATACACTATGAATTAACATATGGGCTTCCAGTATTAAAATTTATTTTATAAAATCCGTATTTACTCATATAGTATTTAAGTAAACTTGACAAAGATACTGACTTTCGGAGTATAAACGTCAAAACATTGAATTGTTTTTACCAGTTTGGTTTGATGTCCTCCTAAAGTAGCATCTCTCTTTCATTAATGTATGTAAACAATTTTTTACAATCTTTAAGTTGTAAATACAAGATTATATTTAAACATACAAACATTTCATTTCAATCTAGTTATGCACACTATATTTTTAAAAAGATATAATCTTACTATATATAATGTCACACTTAGAGTAGCCTTGTTGGTAATTGATAAAACTTGTCACAAAACAAAAAAATCAGCAACGATAGTGGATATAAAGGGAAATACCTTATCTTTACATGTATCTGATTTTAGAGTAAATATGCTGTCTTATATTTCCGGTGTTCCTAGAAAAAAGGGTTTGTTCCTAATTAGTGAATTCTAGAAACCTAGGTAGCAGAAAATGTTATGTTTCTCATTGTGAACTTTACCCTAAGCACGTGGAGGCTGTTGATCCTTTTCAGCTTTCCTTAAATGTATGTGAAAACCAAACACTTTGTAGGAAGTGTATAGAACTGCTTAAATGGCAAATGATTAAATTAAGCAAAAAGAACATCCTCTAAGATATCTTGTTCTGCCTCTAGTTATTTATTTAATAGCAGCAAGAACTGATTACATACATTTGTTCTGTTAAATAAACCATTAAATTGTTGCATTTTCCAAAGGGTCACTTCAGCAGAATTGGGTCATTTGTGAGACAGCATGTGATTATTTAAAACCAGTTTGGAAATGAAAAATGAGAATTTATAGATCCAGAAATGGTTTTACCAGTGACTCATTATACAACTCTAGGCAAGTAACTTCTGCTAGTATCGATGTATTTATTTATTTTTTAAAATTTAGCCATAGTACTTCAGCAACTAAGAAGATGGATTATAAAGCTCCTATAACATTCCTACCATTTTCACAATTTCATTGGTCCATTTTACTGATACTTTGGTATTTTAATAAGGGAATGTGGATAATCTTCAGCAGCTTTTCTGAACCTTGCATTTCTTCATATATTTTGCTTCAGAAAAATATAGTGAACATAAATACACACAGAGACATAGGTGAACATAAATTATGACCCATAATCTTCCATTTATTCATGAATCTTCCTTTAGTCATATATTTGGCATTTCGCTTTAGATAAAAATTAGTGAATATTCACTAATATGTGTATCACATTGTCATATATATGTGAGTGAATGTATGTATATATTTACTAATTTTTTCTAAAGCAAAATGCAAAACATATATAATGTGTCATTATATATATGTTATTATATATTAAAATACATTATACATTACAGTATTATATTTATAATATGTATTATATGTCATTATATTATATATATCATGTATATATTATATATAATAAAAATAAGGTCAAGTTCACTGAATATAAATTACAACCTGTAGTACAGATTACACTTATAAATACCCATTTAGCATTGATAAAAAATCCACATCGCTCTCATTTACTTATCATTTATTAAACAGACATTTACTAAGGACCATCTAGGTGCCAGTGACTTTGCCACAGGCAAAGTTTTTAATTATGGTGTTGTTTTTAATGATGGCATTGTAATGTAACTAAATGAGGGATTCTTTCAGTTATCCAGTTTGAATATTTGTATGTGACAGTGAAGATGAAGTATGTGTAACTGATGCAACTTTCAAGACCAAAGGTTTATTTCTCACCTATCAAATGTGTCTGTTGTGAATGGCCTCCACTGTCTTTGCCCTGGGATCAGGCAATGGGTACGGCCTCTCTGTGGAACATAAGGAGCCTTGCAGAGGTGGGAGCAAAGGGACATGAGAAGAGTGAGCTTGCTCTAAAGCTTCTGCTCTGAAGTGAAACCAGCGCTGGTGCCCACACTTCACTGGCCAAAGCAAGGCACATGGGCACTTCTAATTTCAGCAGGCTTGGGCATGAATAATTATGAATAACATTACAGTCTACCCCAGAGGATTACCCAATGTTTTGTTATTTTCAGATAAAAGCTGAGTCCTAACAATGCTGCTATAACTGTGAGCAAGAAGAACCTTTTCTTTCTAAGAATCACTAATATGTCAATTTCTATGGTAACAGTAGACTCCATTTCTTTCTTTTTCTCTTTTAGAGACTTGAGTAACAACCGAATAAGCACCCTTTCTAATCAGAGCTTCAGCAACATGACCCAGCTCCTCACCTTGTGAGTAGCAAGTATAGTACTAAGTTAATTCCTTAATTCACTGGACATTCCTGGTAAACAAGACAGGGTTTCTGCCCTCAAGAAATGTTAATACTGTTGGGAGAAACAGAAAAATAAAAACCTCAGTCAACAAATACAGATAGTATAAAAAGTGTTGGGTTCTATAAAAGAAACAAAGAATAATTTGCATTTGTGGCAGGTTTGGGAGAGATCCTTAGACAGACTTTCAGAGGAAGTCACCTTAGGAAGGACACGGTTGAGGCAACAGCAACAGCAGTGGTAGGAAGCATTCTAGACTGTATTTTAGAAATAAATATGTTATATTGATGTAACAGCACAAAGATTGAAAGGATATTATGTGTCAGTATTCTCAATTTATAAGATGCTAAAGTAACCCTTTTCTTAACTGCTTTATTTTAAAAAATGACATTTGGCCATTTGGGGATACTTGAGTAAAACAAATTGGCTTACGTGTGCTTTCAGAATTCTTAGTTACAACCGTTTGAGATGCATTCCTCCTCGAACCTTCGATGGATTGAAGTCTCTTCGATTACTGTAAGCATCTTATGTTTAACAAAATACTTCTTTTCTTAGGCATCTGGATTTTGGGTTGTCTTTTTAATGATTTAGCTGCTTTGTTTATTTTGGGGTATTTGGGGTTATATAAATTCGGATTTACTACAGATTTGGAAATGGGAAAATTCTATCTTACGGTATCAATTCTCAACATCTTTTACTTGGACAACATAATTTTCTCTTTTGTAACATGTTGTTGCTGGGGTGACTTATTTGATAATATATGATATTAAGATGTAGTTTTATATAGATCTAATTAATTTTGGAAGAAATATAGGAAATTTTAATTTCATTAAAAGTTATATAATACAACACAACATATTTTTACTATACAAAATTTATCTTAAAGTACGTGAAATAAAATGTGGTCCTCAATCCCAATCCTCTCCCCAGAATTGACAGTTAAACAGTTCAATGTTCTCTTCTGGTCCTTTTTTATATATTTTTTTATGTATTGATATATGTATGCCTACAGCTGTATAACTTAAAAACCATAAATAGGGTTTTTCTTAGTCTGTCATTGACTATTTTTGTTTAACAATATGCTTTAGACTTTAGACTTTCCATTCCATCATATATAATATTCCTCAACTGTTTAACTGGTAAAGAGGGTTCCATAGAATGAAGGGACCATAACTTATTTAAGCATCCTCATCTTTACTATCATTTGGTTTGATTCCAAATTTTCATTATTCTATACAGTGCTGGAATGAACATCCTATACATCCATCTTACTGTCAAGCATATTAGGAGAATACCAAAAGTAGTCATCTTGTTGTCCCCCAAACAATTTACAAATTTATTTTCCACCAATGCTATTTTAACAGAGTACCTATTTCAAAGCACTGTTGTAAATATTGAATTTTATTAATCCTTTCATCTTTGTCATATGACAGACGGAACATTATTTTCCATTCCTCTTTTAATTTGCAATTCCAATTACTAGAACATTTGAGTATATTTTGTTTATTGAGCATTTGTATTTCTTATTCTATGAGCCTGATTGTATCAATTCCCATTTTCTATGGTTACTTTGTCTTTTCCTTATTAACATACCTGCCTTTATGCACTTGACTCTAAGTTTGCAGGTCTTTTTACAAAGGAATTAATCCTTATAGCTTACTTATGTTGCAGATATTTCCCATTCTGTTTTTTATATGTAATCTTTTTTTTTTTAATTGAAATATAGTTGATTTACAATGTTGTGTTAGTTTCTGGTTGCAGCAAAGTGATTTGGTTATATATGTGTGTATGTGTATATATATATATGTACACACACACACATATATACATATATGTATATATTCTTTTTCAGACTCTTTCCCCTTATAGTTTATTACAAGATATTGAATATAGTTCCCTGTGCTATGCAGTAGGACCTTATTGTTTTGTAATCTTTTATATTATGGATATGTTTTACATTGTCAAAAATTTATCACTCTTTTCCATTATGATTTCTGAGTTTTAGAATATAGTGCTTTAAAAAGCCTTCCATATCCCATATTTATAAAAAGGAACTCATCTATATTTTATTTTAATACACTTGCAGTTTTATTTTTACATTTAACTCTTCGATCTAGAATTTACTTTATGCATATGATGTGAAGAAGGAACTAACTTTTTGCTTCCCCAAATAGATACCCAGTTGTCTAAAGACTATTTATTGAATACACCATCTTTTCTACACTAATTTTAAAAGCTTGTTATAAACTAAAGTCTCATATATGCGTGGGGATTTTTCTGAACTCCCTGAAATAATAGGAAATTTAATTTTGCTTTTTCTTGCTTTTAGTTCTTTACATGGAAATGACATTTCGGTTGTGCCTGAAGGTGCTTTCAACGATCTTTCTGCATTATCACACCTGTGAGTATCTAGTTCATGAATGTGGGTTTAGGGTCAAACTCTCCCTGGCAAGTGAGTTTGGAACAAATGGCCCTCTGCCACCATTTTTATTGTCACATCATAAAATGTGATTGGTTCCATCTTTAAAGAAGATGTAAAGATTTTCAATCTAGATATGGTGCCTTCTACAAAATAGCCTTAATTTATCCTTTTGGCCCTAACTCCCCATAAGTCGAGCTCTGCTTTCAAAAATGTCTCTTCTTACAAACATGGCTCCCCAACTTCCTAGCCTATGCCTTTTCTTTAATGTTCTCTGATTCTAAATATCAGCTCCCCTTCAATTCAGTCTGCCCAAACCCTGCTTTTCCAAGTCATATCCCAAATATCACCTCCTCAAGGAAGCCTATCCTGATTTGCTCAAACTGGATTCATTTATTTAGCAAATATTACTCAGCACTGACTATGGCACCATGCAGAAATAAATTAGACAAAGTTTAAGACATTATGGTGTGGGAGAGGGAAACAGCAAAATCCTCATATTGGCTGAAATTTTTTTCCTTTGCATTCTCTCTCATAGCAGGCTGTTTGTACCTCCATATTTCTTGGAAGTACAGTAAAACAATTTAATAATGAGGTCCAAAGCACACAACTGGGTTAAATTCCATTGTTCCATTATTTTTAGCTGTAGTGTTAAGACCTTGGCAAATTGGAAGGAAGTTCAGAGAACAGCCCTAGAATCCAAAGCCTTCTTAGGTCAGGCTGAGTTTGGCATCACCTGGTGACAGTTATCTGCTTCAGCTTAAATATCAGTATCAGTTGGCCCTTGGTTCTCCAGAAGAGGTTACTTGCCATATTTTTTCTTGGATTTGCCCTCCTCTTCAAAGCCTACCAAACCCCAAGAAGATAAGAAGTTTAGAAAATTGAGAGAAGGGGATGGGCAGAGAATAGGAGCAAGTAGTCAATCATGCTACATCTGAATTTCCCTTATAGGGGCTGTGTGATCAGTGTAGGTTTTTGTCAATGGGACTGCTGCTGTCAATATCCCTTCCATTACATTAAACTACTAGGTCCCTGGAGGCAAGACCTCCATTTTTTCATGTGTGAGCCCCTGCTCCGACCTCAAAGTTGACGTCAGGGCCACTTCTCTACAAATTCCATGCAAGTCACTTGCCTGAGATCCTATGTAAATGAGACCCCTGGCTCAGGGGTGCAGGACTGCGGCACTGCGGCAGGGAATGCTGCCTAGAGAAGGAAGTGGCTGTTCAGCTAGTGTTAAGGTGATGAATCAGAAAAGGCTACGTGGGAAAGGTGCTGCTTGAGCTAAGTAGGATTGTCCTTTATGTGACCCTCCTCCCCAACAGGGAGAGCAATTTGAATCTTCTTTGTCATGCATCCTATTTGTCATGTATTTCATTTTATGCAGTTGTCTTTTACTCCCCAGACCAGAGAGAGCTATGCTCCATTCACATTTTTTACTGTTTCTCCTGGCATAGTAAGGACTTAGCAAATGTCAGTAGAGATGAGATTAAATGACCCAAAAACATCATTTCCCTCATTTTTAATTTAAAAGAAAGGTTTGAATCTGACATACATATGAGCATAACATTTACTTCACTCCAATTCTTGGCTAGAGTTTGGCATTAAAACAGCTGCAATATAAAGTATTAAGGTTTTGTAACTATATTTTGAAAGCTTCTCCATAAAAGAACAATTTTGCTTAGACTATATACCTAGAAACATTACTAATCTGAAGTTAATTATAAATCAGAATTAATCAGTTTTTAAATGCTACTTTATGCACACACTACTTGTGCCCAAGCTTGGCAAATTTGTGAATCCATTGGTTAACGTCTCTGGCCTCAGTTTTTTAATCTGTAAAATGGGTTGTTAATAATGTTGATCTCATGGGTTTCTATTTAGGATAAAATGAGGTAATTCATATAAATGGCCTAGCACAATTCCTGTATATCATAATGATACAATAAATAGCTAGCATTTATAATCAAGCATTATCTTGATTACTTTTCCTATCACTACAATGGCTTATGTGAGTAGGAACCAAAGTTCTAAAATGAAAAACTTTAAAGGGACAAACGTCCAATGGAGTTCCAAATCAGCTCTGGGGAACTAGCTTTATGCGCCTTTATTATTTTATGCCCTTCCTTATCTTCATGCGTTTTACTGGTCCTTTACCCTGAAACATCCTTTCCAACCTTTTCTACGTACTTGAATCTAAATATCTAAAAGCTCAGACTTCTTAAACCACCAGTCTCCCAGAAGAGTTCCCCTCTGTTCACAGTTATCTTGTAAATTCTTCTGCTATACCACTTCTAATGAAAATTACTTGTATGTATGAGTTTATGTTAATCTCCTTTGCAGAAGGAGTTTTTTGGGGTTAAAAATAATGCATTATTCATATTTGGGTCCCCAGAACCTGGCATAATGATTGGGTACTAAGTAAATCATTGGTCAATGAAGGAAGTGTTAATGTGCATTTGGGGTGTGCTTGCACCTAGTATAAACCTGTCTGCAAATACAAGGAGACTTTGTAAAGCCAGGTCAGTGTTAACACTGGTGACAACTCACTAAATCGCAGTTGCACATAATTCAGGAAAATGGGGAATCCCCAATGCCTCCATTTTCTTCTAAATTTTTATCAATAAATCTATAGGGATTTTCTACTGAACATCACCATAAATTATGGTCCCTTAGGAAATAATAACGGTGCTTCCATACTTGTGTGTGTGTGTGTGTGTGCTTTTGTTGTGTTGTTTTACAGAGCAATTGGAGCCAACCCTCTTTACTGTGACTGTAACATGCAGTGGTTATCCGACTGGGTAAAGTCGGAATACAAAGAACCAGGAATTGCTCGCTGTGCTGGCCCTGGAGAAATGGCAGATAAACTATTACTCACAACTCCCTCCAAAAAATTTACATGTCAAGGTATGGTTCTTAACCAGTTGTACTTCTGAAAATAAAACTTCACCGTATTAATTTAAAAGAAAAAAGAAAACCATGGGCTCCTAGATTTCATGGGTATAGCTGAAAAACTCCAATAAATAATTACTGTTTCTTCCCATACTTGGAGAAGACAGAGCAGTTACCTGAGGAGCCCAAGGAAAGAATTTATTTTCAAATAAATCACAGAAATAATCCATTGGAAATGACTAAGTTTTCTTTAAAATGTATGGAGAAATGAAGAGTACACAATTTCTAGAAATTCCTCTCATAGCCTCTAACAAGTGAAATATTTTGCTTTTGCTTTGTCTGAATGTGTACCCTGCTGCTAGGGCTGCCAGGGCCCTGTGGCTTCCTGATTCCAGGTAAGGAGAAATGAGCCCTCCCCAGTGTTCAGGCCAGACCTTCCGACTCACCTCCTGTGCTTCACTCTCCCTATGTTGATGTTGCTGTTTCTTGCTTGTTTGGATCCTTTTCTTTTCCCTTTGTTTTATGTACTTGTGAATTCTATACAGTGGCTTAGTAACAAATATTTTCTTCTCTTATTACAAAAGTAATCTATGCCCAACATAGAAAATCTAAAGAATAGGAAAATGTAAACAATAAGAAACTAAAGATCTAAATCTAACAATTAAGGACAATACCAAAAGTTAATCACTATTAAACTTGTTTTGTATATCTTTCCACTTTTTCTAGTCAAATATATGGATTTAAGTTTCTTACCAAAAATAGGGTAGAAGGTTACTATAATCCTTAATTTCTGATGTTTCAAGAGGGCCACTTTTAATTATTAGATGGAGGAGAGAAATTCTTAAAAATTCTAAATGTGTAAGCAGCAAATGCTTATTAAACTTGTTTTATGGGTAAAACTAAACCTTGGGTATTGTGGAGCATAGAGGAATTTGCAAACCTACCTGAAAAGATAAGCTTTCAACACTTGATCATGTAGGTGGGAAAACATATCTAAGTAGGTAACAGTGTGCAGTGAATGACAGAATGAAGACCAGACCGGTTTCACCTGGGCTAAATCTCAGCTTCAATTTTCAATAGCTATGTAGTTTTAGTTTACTAGCATAACCAGCCTGTGGTTCAGATTCCTCGTCTGTAGGCAGAGGTGATGGTAATACATACCAGACAGGGTTTTTTAAGATTAGATGAAATATTATAAGTGGAATCTTAAGAAAAGAAAATGTCATTTTCACAGAAACAGAGAATAGAATGGTAGTCTCCAGGGGCCGGGATAGAGGGAAAATGGGGAGATGTTGGTGAAAGGGTACAAACTTTCAGTTATAAGAACAATAAGTTCTGAGGATCTAATGCACAGCATGGTGACAATAGTGAATAATATGGTATTGGATACTTAAAAGTTTCTGAGAGTAAATCTTAAGCGTTCTCCCCACACACACACGAAAGTTAACTGTGTGAGGTGATGGATGTATATTACCTTGCTCTTGTTAATCACTACACAGTGTATATGTATATCAAATCATCAGGTTATACATTTTAAGTACATACAATTATACTTGTCAAATATTTTTCAATAAAGTTGGGGGAAAAGGATTCATTTATTTCATATATATAAAACATGCTTACTGCCTTACACACAATAAGCTCTCAGTATAGGTTAGCTGCCATTTTTATTATTATAACATTTCAAAACACCAGCAAAAATATGATGCGGGATGGCATGCCTTATTCTGTTGGTGAAAGAAGGAATTTTCAAAAACTGTATTCCCTCCTCCAAACATTTTTAAGTGGTCATCTGATGTTTTCTCATAGTTATAAATGGTTACAGGAGATGTAATTCACAGTGCATTGTAAATATTGATATCTTAAAACAACACTCTTCCATTATTCTTTTAAATGTATTTGGTGGAATCTAAATATCACAGCCAATTTTAAAAGAAAAAAAACAAGATCCTCAATATTTTATGTTGCCCTTTTTCCTCAAACTTCAATTTTTCTCCTTGAATTTCTATTTCCAGTACCTCAGAGAACTGTATCATTCTTCACTACCAAAAATATGTATATAATTTGAATATTTAAAATTTCCTACCACTAAAGATCTATGAGTTTTTAAATTTTTATTAGAATTAATTGTTGTCAATAATGCTTAATGCAACACTGATTGCGACAGCATAATTATTTATCAATATGCTCATATATTCAAAATTGAAATTAAAATTTTATTGGAAATGCCTCTCTGGGATTATGTGCATTGATTGCAAGAGGCTTTGCAAATAACCAGTGTTTTAAATTATTCTTTTGTAACCTGAGATGCTTCCTTGGGGCAGTGCCCCATGGTAAATTTCTGGTGGGCTGAGAAGTATATCATTATTTTGTAAGGCGGAGATGATTGTCAAAGGGGAGATAGGGGAGGAGAAACTGGCATAAAAGCTTACTTGTAGGCATGTTATTGGGCAGATTGATTCTAGAAATAGTATATAGACAAGTTGAGCAACTGCAGACTGATTCTGTTACACTCTCTGTACCCAGGGATACTCACACTCCACTTTGAAAAATGCTGGTGTTTATCTTCAATTCTTAAAGCTTAGAGTTCCGTGAAGATATTTCTTTTTTTTTTTTTTAATTTTTTTAAAATTAATTAATTAATTAGTTTATTTTGGGCTGTGTTGGGTCTTCATTGCTGCGCGAGGGCTTTTCTCTATTTGCGGCGAGCGGGGGCTACTCTTAGGTGCAGTGCGTGGGCTTCTCACTGCAGTGGCTTCTCTTGTTGTGGAGCACGGGCTCTAGGTGCGCAGGCTTCAGTAGTTGTGGCACGTGGGCTCAGTAGTTGTGGCTCGCGGGCTCTAGAGCGCAGGCTCAGTAGTTGTGGCACACGGGCTTAGTCGCTCTGCAGCATGTGGGATCTCCCCGGACCAGGGCTTGAACCTGTGTCCCCTGCGTTGGCAGGTGGATTCTTAACCACTGTGCTACCAGGGAAGTGCCCACATTAATTTGTTAAATGTTCCCAGAAGACCAGTGAATACAAACATACATACATACATGCATAAATGTCTGTTTAACTCAAGATTTGTCTAATTGATTTGACCTTTTCTTCATTAATAGTATCTTTTGTTCTTAGTATAGCATGAATGGAAATATGCTTTGGTCTGGATCAGTGTAGCCTGATAGACTGTTCTGCAGTGATAGAAATGTTCCATACCTGTGCTATCCAATATGGTAGCCACTAGCCACGTGTGGTTGTTGAAATGTAGCTAAGGCAACTGCGGAAATGATTTTTTAAATTGTATTTAAATTTAAACTTCAATAGTCATATGTAGCTGGTGGCTACCATATTGCATAGTGCTGGTGCTACAGGGCTCAGATGAAGAAATCCTGTCAGAGAGTGGCTGTGAAAGGTTTCTTACAAGAGTGTCTAAGCCAGTTGTTTGGATAAGCAGGCAAGTGTGAGGACCTGAGCTACAAGTGGGTGGAACTGCAGGAGCCCAGCTGTGATGTAGGAAAATGCTGGAACTGTGACAGTTTATTTAATATTCACTGACTCATCAAATTAACAAATCACACATGTTTCAAGGTACATCCTAAACTACATAGCAGACAGCATAGGTGTAGTCCAGTTGGCAAGAAGTGTAGACATTCAGAACTCAACAAATTTAGTGTAATTGCACTTAGCAAACTTTAAGATTTACTCAGTTCTTCTATAACAGCATAATTTTAGAGAGATAGCAAACATTGAAACTCATAATGTTCTTTGCCAGCATTTCTCGATATTTGTCAGAATATTGTGAACCACTCTCATATTCTTTGCTAGAAATATTTACTTATAATAAATGGATTGGTAAAGGCAAAGTATTCTAATCCATTCATTAAAATAATTAACTCTGCGAAATCTACTGAGTACTGTGGTTTTGAGTTTACATGCTTTATGAGCTTGAAAGCAGTAAAATTACACTTCTTTAAATATTTTATAATTTGAGTTTTTTATATTTTAATTTAACTTTTGTGCCAGTTTTAATGTGTTTTATTTATTTATGAAAATCATACAAGTACATACTCCTAATATTAAAGTTTGTAAATATGTAATTTCAAATTACAGCAGGAAGATGAATATTCTTTATTTGAAAACATGTTTATGTAGCTATATTTAAATATAACTTAAATATTTTCTCTGCTAGAAAAGACAATAATATTATTTTGAATAATTAATTCTTTCAATACAATTTTTATCTTACATTTTTCAGAGTATTTTCTTTGTAGTATAACCTCATAGTTTCAGTGCACAACAGAAATAAATGAACTGAATGAAATAGATTATCAGAGCATATTTAATTAATACCCAGATTAGGGCATTCTTGAATGGGAAGCAGATGGTCATGACTTGTTGTTATAACCCAGATGTCCTGTCTTCATCTTTTAAATATCAGATGATATTAGAATGCTCAAGCAGAAAATGAAGGGTTTTGCCCTCTCCAGGTTTTCATTGAAAATGTCAGCATGGAATGTAGAATATAGTTAATTTCTAATATTTCCTTTATTGCTCTTGGTTCAGGAAGCTTTAGCTATGCAGGCTACTAAATTGTTCACTTTTAATTTTACAGACATTTATTAAACACTTAAGTGTGCTAAGGAGTGAACAGTCTAAAGGAAACAAGTGGTATATTGCCTCTTTCATTCAACAAATATTATGTGAGTTCCTGTTATGCACCAGGCACAGCTCCAAGGTATTAAGAATACAATAATAAATAGGACAGAAGAACCCCTGCCTTTATGGAGCTTACATTCTACTGATAGATACATTTAAATGGATAATTGCAAAACGATATGGAAGTTTGGTGATAGAAATATATATACAATATTAATAATGTATATCCAAACCAAACAATTGTGGAATTGTAACCAATACCACCAGGTCCATCAGGGCATCAGGAGACTCTTATAGTGAGTCAAGTGGAACTGAGAATGGAGCACGAGTCGGGAAAAGCAGCCCCAGTGGTCAGGTGTCTGGTAGCCAGGAACCCAATGAAGAGGCAGGCGTATGGTACGGAACATACCTCATTAGTTATCTATAAAGATCAGCTAAGGGGTCGGGAAACCTGGGACCTTTTCATATCCCAGAATGATCAACATTCCACCACCACATGGTTGATCTCTTCTGCTATTTTTATAGGTGAAGAATCCTCTAGATTTTGGAATTTCTGGGAAAAATTCCACATCTCTCAGTAATAACATTGTAATATTGTCAGTTTTTTTTTTTCCCAGTGAGATCAACATTTCCTTTTGGGGGGTGTTCTTGACAAGTTCAAGGTCTTTTGTTTTTTTTCCTCAAAATTATTAGTTAATATTGTCCTTAATCATTTAATTAAAGTATGAAGGTGATTAAATAATTTAACCTAAAGTAATGAAAAATTTACTAGTTACATCTGTTTTGAAATAGTATTTAAAACTTGGTCAAATCCTTTTTACATTTTCAGATTTAGTATCACTAGCACATAGTTATAAATTTGAAATAACCTTAGCTTTGGGGGGTTATGATTTGCTCGCTGACTAAAGAAAATATTCAGGTTTCTACATAGTTATTTGCCAAAAGCACCATCTTTAAAAAACAAACAAGGGCTGTTTTTCATTATACTTTTTAAAAAACTTAAAACACTGGGAAATTTTTAACAGACATTTATTTTAATAGGTGATTAGAATCAATGATTTGTATTCCGTTCTTAAATATCATACATCTATATCATCTCTGATACAATAATTCCATAAAGTAATTATTTCTCTTTTTCTTTTAAGTGTGCTTCAAGAAGTTTATTTACTTGCTTAAGATCATATGTATGTGTAGCAAATGGCCAAGCCAGGGAATCCCAGAGATGTAAGACCCATCTTTGTGTTTTTGTTTAACCATTTATAAAATGCAAATTTGTAGGATTTTAACCCCCTATCATCTAGGGACCATCTCTACCCCTCCATTGAAACTATAGGGATACCAGTGACTTCCCTCTTGCCCATTTCAATAGCTTCTTTTTAGCTTCTTTATTTGCCCTCTTTTCATCTTAGACAGTGGTGGCCACTGCTCCCTCTTGTACATTCCCATTGCCTCGTCATTCCTTTGCTGACATCTCTTTCTTACCCACTCTTTAATATTGACATATGTGGGGTTCTCTCCTTAGCCCTGTTAATTTAATTGATTTCGGTCCTGTGGCTTCAAGTATCTAGCCATGACTTTTCTTATGAACTTCAGATTCATATTTCCATTCACCTAGTGAATTCCTCCCCCTTGCTGGCTTGCAGAAACTTAAAACACATATTCCAAAATATGCCTTCCCATTTTCCACATTCTCTTACAAGTGTGTCCTGTAGTTGATCCATAGATGTCTCTATTACTGAACTACTAGTTAGTTATGCCCAATATCAAATATCCCCCTATGTTTTTTCTGAGTCATCTTTGATCTACGTCTGACTTTATACAAGGGCAGTACTAGAAGGTTCTACTATTTGACTCATGTGTCCAAGGGACACCAGAATGAAGGCAGACTCTGGGATATAGTTAGAAATTTGTGTTTGGAGCTTTTAGTCATAAGTCAAAGTGAGATACAATTCTCAGTGGGTGGCATTATTAGTGTCAGGTGCATAGCTAGTGATTTGAGTCAAGTAAGCAAGTCTGCCTACAAGCTTTAATGGATTTGCGGTCCAGCAGTTCTTCCATCAAAGTTAAAGTAACTGACAAAGACAAATTGTTAACCAAACTTTCTGCTCGTTTTCCCTTTGAATTATTAAGCTAAACACAACTCCACTCCATATAGCTGATGCTAGAGAACTCTCTTAAGTCCGGACCTCATCTTAAATCAATCTAGATATCCTAGACTGGCCTTCATTTCAGTGACATTAGTAAACATTTGTATTCAGGAAGCTAAATTTGTTTTCTCCTCTGCGGCATCTTTCTCCTCTATGGCACACATCTTCGGAGGGCTAATGTGTTGGCAATAATTTAACACTTCTTGGAACTGGCTTTTGGAAGAAAGAAAGTTTGAAGATTGGTGAAGTTGTATCAGCAATCAAGTTGTAGTTCCTTGCCAAGCGTCAATGCAAGAACAAAAAGAACCTCTCCTTCTTAATTGTGTGCTGTTATTTCTCGTGGTTGTCCACGCCAGATTTACAAATCACAGTTGCGGTCCTTGAAAACATAAAACCATTCACTCTAGGTGTCGTTACCCAATGGGAAATTATCTCTGGGTGCCCATTTCCACTCTCCCTTGTTTTAGTTAATAATGGCCCCTACAGTTTTTCCAAATTTCCAAAGCTCCTGGCATAGACCGAAGGTACTCAGTGAACTTGCAATGAATGAATAAACAGCAAGCTCTAATTTGCCTTTGTGCTAAAATTTGAACAAACATACAGAGGAAGACTTACTCTCTTTTCTCCTTTTAAGTAAACCACTTATGTCCCTCCCAGCCCCTGCCTTCTTTGGATGTCTAGGCTTTAAAGAGTGTCAGAACTTTCTGTGGCTTCTGTGCTTGTTCTCACTATGTTCTGTGCTCAGAATTCATTAGCATCTCATTTAAAGCTTAAAGCAACCCATTGAGATGACTGCCATTACTCTCCTAATTCCATACAGTTAAGTAACACACCAAATCACTAACTTGGCCTGGTTGACTTCTGATTCTCTTCCTAAGATTACTATGCATTAGGATAAGAGCTTGTCTATTTCTTGTTCCTGGACGTCTTCTTTTCATCTGGGACCAGTCAAGTGTGCAAGATTCTATGTGTTGGTTTGCTCTTAGAGAACTATGCTAACCCTTCTACCATTTTGTTTTGACTTTAGCATATCCCTTTGGCTCTGATATTATCTCCTTGTTATAGAAACAGATTAAAGATGTGATTACCCCTGAATAAGAACTTTGCAAGAAAGGGTCTCAGAGAAGTTGTCCCGGATGGTAAATGAAGCACAAATTGAAGGCAAAGACAAGATAGAAGGTAGACTTAGAAGAGAAGCAAAATATGGGTGGGAAGATGAATGAGAGAAGAGAACCAGATACAAAAGATATAGTTCCAAGGGGTTAGAATATAAAAATAAATGAATTTAGATAAACCAAGTGGATGTAAAAATCACATTATACGAAGAACATTTAGTTAGGTGGAATTATAATCTAAATAAAACAGGAAAAGGAATCATACCATTTTAAGACATTAGGACATATCAGAGGATGCTGCTATTTGGAATTTCTATAATTCATAAACATCTTTTGAATTACCTTTCACTCAAACTCAAGTGCTAGAAATAAGAAATTATCTTTGAAGAATTGATTTTAAAAGAGGGATTTGAAAAAAGGAGAAGCAAATAGAATGGTAGCTATAGGAGTCAACTTTACCAAGCTGAAGAAATTAGAATTCAATATTTTATATATTCCTCAACCTGATGCCACCAGAACAGTTTGTGGGTTTAGGAAATTATCAGAAGAAGCCTGTGCACATGAGAAAGCTTGTTATTTTGATTCTTGTAGCTAAACTGAATATGTACGGGAGAGCAACAATCTCCCTTCATAAACCCATAAGAAATTGCAGATACTGAAAATACTTGAGCAGACGTGCTATATTAAAAATGAAACTTGGTCCTGGAAAAAAAGTGGAGAAATTAGATAGTGCTTATTAATCAAATATGGTTCAGTGGATATTTATTCAATAAATCTCGACTGTGCTAAAAACTGGACAGAGGCTACTTCAGCCTGGCAATTTCATTATCTGCATAGTCTATTAAAATAATTCTTCAAAACATACCCAGTTTTTTTTTCTAAAACAATCTCTAGCTTCTTATCTAAATAATCAAACATAATTTTTGAAAAATGTCACATTCCACAGAATAAACTTAGAAACTGCCAGCCCTGAACCCCTCCATTCAAACTACAGCCTTTTGAGGTTGAAAGCACAGAAATAGACTAAAAGGCAGTTTTCCTCAAGGTCTTGGGAAGTAGCCAGATGAATGTTTACAGTCCTTGCATTTGCTGACGTGCTGTTTTGCTGGCGTACATTCTTAGCTGCTTCACCCTATGCCTTTGTTCTAAGAGTCTTCTTTCTTCTAGCCTTGCTCAGGAATCCATTACCATTTAGATATTTCCTTTCCTAGTGCTGATTCTAATTGTGATCATTTTAGCAAACACAAAGCCATTTATTGTGGGGGATGACATTAATTTAACATACTGCTCTAATTAACTGCTGCATTTACTTCCCCAGTGTACTGAATAGCTAAATTTATTTGATAAATACATTGGAGGAGGGTGAGAAATTACATTTCTACATGGCTCACTTCAGTATTAATCCCAGCAATTTCCCAACTGTAATTTGATACAACAACTTCATTCGTTTTTCTGGTACCAAGAAAAAGCAGAGGAGATACAGGCAAGGCCTCCCCTAGTGATTGAGGTGTCACTGGGAGCAAACACCAACCCTTCCCATTAATAGTCATCCCCAGAACTGTCATTTATTTCCAAATAGTTGAAAAAGAAACAGGAATCTCTATGTAAACATACTTCAGGGTTTTTGTTCATAGAAAAACTGAACAGTATAGAACGCTGTCCTTTTTTGGATTGTACTCCAAAGCCATTATATGAATATGTATCTCCTAGGGTAAGGGAATATTTAGGTATGAAGAGTTTTAATGGCCACCATGTTACTTCACATTTTCTTTCCTATATGAGTTTCTGTAAGTAGACCAACAGCTTACTGTTGGTCTCTAATCTGTAGAAAAATTTGATTAAAGGAAGTTTATATTAGCAGAAGTCATACAGCTTTTTGGGTGGAGGTACCTTGAAGCTTAGAGCAGTGGTAGAAGAGTAGGGACAGGGGAGGGATGCTATACAGCTGCCTCAGATAACCTTGCTGGAAATTATGTGTGGTGAGACATACACTTAGAATTATCACTGCTAATTCCAGTGAGGATAAAGAACTACAGAGAGATTGATGGTGAAAGCAAAAATATAATTAATGTTTATGTTATAAAATATTTGTATTTTACATATAAAAGTATCACTCTGACAGAGTGTGCTCATCAGACAGTTGCCAAAAGGCAGTCTAGTGAGCTCTCACAAACAGTGCAAAAAGTAGCATCAATGGAACATAATTTTACTGAGGATGGTACACTATCTACATTTTTAGCCACTTATGGAAGAAATATGTGTGGCCAAAGGAATGTATCTTCAACTGAATCTGCATTTAATCTAGACCTTTCATGGATTATGACATTTTTTAATGTGTATCCCAAAAGGTGAGATTGCAAGTAGAGACCGCTTCAGCAGTATTTTCTTCTCGGCGAGGAAGACACAGAAATCTCACTCATCTTGTGCCTGTGCTAATGTGCTAGCAAACTGAACTGAAGGGACATGAGGGAGGATATAATGAAGGTTTCATTTTTGGTTTCTTGTCCTAAGCATAAAAGTGGCAGTGTTTTGTATCTCCTGTATGAAAATAACAGTACTGGACTAATATTATCAGGGCAGGTGCATACTACTGCATTTTTATTTGCACTGAAAATTTTCTTTTTTTTTTCTTTTTTTCATTTATTTGTTTTATTTTTTTTAACATCTTCATTGGAGTATAATTGCTTTACAATGGTGAGTTAGTTTCTGCTTTATAACAAAGTGAATCAGTTATATATACATATATCCCCACATCTCCTCCCCCTTGCGTCTGCCTCCCACCCTCCCTCTCCCACCCCGCTAGGTGGTCACAAAGCACCGAGCTGATCTCCCTGTGCTATGTGGCTGCTTCCCACTAGCTATCTATTTTACATTTGGTAGTGTATATATGTCCATGCCTCTCTCTCACTTCATCTCAGCTTACCCTTCCCCTTCCCATGTCCTCAAGTCCATTCTCTACATCTGCATCTTTATTCTTGTCCTGCCCCATGGTTCTTCAGAACCCCCTTTTTTTTGTTTTTAAGATTCCATATCTATGTGTTAGCATATGGTATTTGTTTTTATCTTTCTGACTTACTTCACTCTGTATGACAGTCTCTATGTCCGTCCACCTCACTACAAATAACTCAGTTTTGTTTCATTTTATGGCTGAGTAATATTCCATTGTATATATGTGCCACATCTTCTTTATCCATTCATCTGTCGATGGACACTTAGGTTGCTTCCATGACCTGGCTATTGTAAATAGGGCTGCAATGAACATTTTGGTACATGACTCTTTTTGAATTATGGTTTTCTCAGGATATAAGCCCAGTAGTGAGATTGCTGGGTCATATGGTAGTTCTATTTTTAGTTTTTTAAGGAACCTCCATACTGTTCTCCATAGTGGCTGTATCAATTTACATTCCCACCAACAGTGCAAGAGGGTTCCCTTTTCTCCACACCCTCTCCAGCATTTATTGTTTGTAGATTTTTTGATGATGCTCATTCTGACTGGTATGAGGTGATACCTCATTGTAGTTTTGATTTGCATTTCTCTGATGATTAGTGATGTTGAGCATCCTTTCATGTGTTCGTTGGTAATGTGTATATCTTCTTTGGAGAAATGTCTATTTAGGTCTTCTGCCCATTTTTGGATTGGGTTGTTTGTTTTTTTTTGATATTGAGCTGCTTGTAAATTTTGGAGATTAATCCTTTGTCACTTGCTTCATTTGCAAATATTTTCTCCCATTCTGAGGGTTGTCTTTTTGTCTTGTTTATGTTTTCCTTTGCTGTGCAAAAGCTTTTAAGTTTCATTAGGTCCCATTTGTTTATTTTTGTTTTTATTTCCATTTCTCTAGGAGATGGGTCAAAAAGGATCTTGCTGTGATTTACGTTGTAGAGTGTTCTGCCTATGTTTTCCTCTAAGAGTTTAACAGTGTCTGGCCTTACATTTAGGTATTTCATCCATTTTGAGTTTATTTTTGTGTATGGTGTTAGGAGTGTTCTAATTTCATTCTTTTACATGTAGCTGTCCTGTTTTCCCAGCACCACTTACTGAAGAGGCTGTCTTTTCTCCATTGTATATTCTTGCCTCCTTTATCAAAGATAAGGTGACCATATGTGTGTGGGTTTATCTCTGGACTTTCTATCCTGTTCCATTGATCTATATTTCTGTTTTTCTGTCAGTACCATACTGTCTTGATTACTGTAGCTTTGTAGTATAGCCTGAAGTCAGGGAGCCTGATTCCTCTAGCTCCATTTTTCTTTCTCAAGATTGCTTTGGCTATTCGGGTCTTTTGTGTTTCCATGCAAATTGTGAAATTTTTTGTTCTAGTTCTGTAAAAAATGCCATTGGTAGTTTGATAGGGATTGCATTGAATCTGTAAATTGCTTTGGATAGTATAGTCATCTTCACAATGTTGATTCTTCCAATCCAAGAGCATGGTGTATCTCTCCATCTGTTTGTATCATCTTTAACTTCTTTCATCAGTGTCTTATAGTTTTCTGCATACAGGTCTTTTGTCTCCTTAGGTAGGTTTATTCCTAGGTATCTTATTCTTCTTGTGGCAATGGTAAATGGGAGTGTTTCCTTAATTTCTCTTTCAGATTTTTCATCATTAGTGTATAGGAAAGCAAGATATTTCTGTGCATTAATGTTGTATCCTGCTACTTTACCAAATTCATTCATTAGCTCTAGTAGTTTTCTGGTAACATCTTTAGGATTCTCTATGTATAGTATTATGGCATCTGCAAACTGTGACAGTTTTACTTCTTCTTTTCTGATTTGGATTCCTTTTATTTCTTTTTCTTCTCTGATTCCTGTGGCTAAAACTTCCAAAACTATGTTGAATAATAGTGGTGAGAGTGGGCAACCTTGTCTTGTTCCTGATCTTAGAGGAAATGGTTTCAGTTTTTCACCATTGAGAGCTATGTTGGCTGTGGGTTTGTCATGTATGGCCTTTATTATGTTGAGGTAACTTCCCTCTATGCCTACTTTCTGGAGGGTTTTTATCATAAATGGGTGTTGAATATGTCGAAAGTTTTTTCTGCATCTATTGAGATGATCATATTTTTTTTTCCTTCAATTTGTTAATATGGTGTATCACATTGATTGATTTGTGTATATTGAAGAATCTTGCATTCCTGGGATAAACCCCAATTGATCATGGTGTATGATCCTTTTAATGTGCTGTTGGATTCTGTTTGCTAGTATTTTGTTGAGGATTTTTGCATCACTGTTAATCAGTAATATTGCCCTGTAGTTTTCTTTCTTTGTGACATCTTTGTCTGGTTTTGGTATCAAGGTGATGGTGGCCTTGTAGAATGAGTTTTGGAGTGTTCCTCCTTCTGCTATATTTTGGAAGAGTTTCAGAAGGGTAGGTGTTAGCTCTTCTCTAAATGTTTGATAGAATTCTCCTTTGAAGCCATCTGGTCCTGAGCTTTTGTTTGTTGAAAGATTGTTAATCACAGTCTCAATTTCAGTGCTTGTGATTGGTCTGTTTATATTTTCTATTTCTTCCTGGTTCAGTCTCGGAAGGTTGTGTTTTTCTAAGAATTTGTCCATTTCTTCCAGGTTGTCCATTTTATTGGCATAGAGTTGCTTGCAGTAATCTCTCATGATCCTTTATATCTCTGCAGTGTCAGTTGTTACTTCTCCTTTTTCATCTGTAATTCTATTGATTTGAGTTTTCTCCCTTTTCTTCTTGATGAGACTGGCTAATGGTTTATCAATTTTGTTTATCTTCTCAAAGAACCAGCGTTTAGTTTTATTGATCTTTGCTATCATTTCCTTCATTTCTTTTTCATTTATTTCTGATCTGATCTTTATGATTTCTTTCCTTCTGCTAACTCTGGGGTTTTTTTGTTCTTCTTTCTCTAATTGCTTTAGGGGTAATGTTAGGTTGTTTATTTGAGATGTGTCTTGTTTCTTGAGGTAGGATTGTATTGCTATAAACTTCCCTCGTAGAACTGCTTTTGCTGCATCCCATAGGTTTTGCATCATGCTGTTTTCATTGTCATTTGTTTCTAGGTATTTTTTGATTTCCTCTTTGATTTCTTCAGTGATCTCTTGGTTATTTAGTAGCGTATTGTTTAGCCTCCATGTGTGTGTATTTTTTACATATTTTTTTCCTGTAATTGATATCTAGTCTCATAGCATTGTGGTTGGAACAGATACTTGATACGATTTCAATTTTCTTAAATTTACCGGGGCTTGATTTGTGACCCAAGATATGATCTATCATGGAGAATGTTCCATGAGCACTTGAGAAGAAAGTGTATTCTGTTTTTCTTGGATGGAATGTCCTATAAATTTCAATTAAACCTATCTGGTCTATTGTGTCATTTAAAGCTTGTGTTTCCTTATTTATTTTCATTTTGTATGATCTGTCCATTGGTGTAAGTGAGGTGTTAAAGTCCCCCACTATTACTGTGTTACTGTTGATTTCCTGTTTTATAGCTGTTAGCATTTGCCTTAAATATTGAGGTGCTCCTATGTTGGGTGCATATATATTTACAATTGTTATATCTTATTCTTGGATTGATCCCTTGATCATTATGTAGTGTCCTTCTTTGTCTCTTGTAATAGTCTTTATTTTAAAATCTATTTTGTCTGATATGAGAATTGCTACTCCAGCTTTCTTTTGATTTCCATTTCCATGGAATATCTTTTTCTATCCCCTCACTTTCAGTCTATATGTGTCCCTAGGTCTGAAGTGGGTCTCTTGTAGACAGCCTATATACGGGTCTTGTTTTTGTATCCATTCAGCCAGTCTATGTCTTTTGGTTGGAGCATTTAATCCATTTACATTTAAGGTAGTTATAGATATGTATGTTCCTATTACCATTTTCTTAATTGTTTTGGGTTTGTTATTGTAGGTCTTTTTCTTCTCTTCTGTTTCCTGTCTAGAGAAGTTCCTTTAGCATTTGTTGTAAAGCTGGTTTGGTGGTGCTGAATTCTCTTAACTTTTGCTTGTCTGTAAAGGTTTTAATTTCTCTGTTGAATCTGAATGAGAGCCTTGCTGGTACAGTGTAATCTTGGTTGTAGGTTTTTCCCTTTCATCACTTTAAATATGTCCTGCCATACCCTTCTGGCTTGCAGAGTTTCTGCTGAAAGGTCAGCTGTTAACCTTGTGTGGATTCCCTTGTATGTTATTTGTTGCTTTTCCCTTGCTGCTTTTAATATTTTTTCTTTGTATTTAATTTTTAATAGTTTGATTAATATGTGTCTTGGTGTGTTTCTCCTTGGATTTATCCTGTATGGGACTCTCTGCACTTCCTGGACTTGACTGAGTATTTCCTTTCCCATATTAGGGAATTTTTTAAGTATAACCTCTTCAAATATTTTGTCAGTCCCTTTCTTTTTCTATTCTTCTTCTGGGACCCCTATAATTCAAATGTTGGTGTTTTTAATGTTGTCCCAGATGTCTCTGAGACTGTCCTCAATTCTTTTCATTCTTTTTTCTTTATTCTGCTCTGTGGTAGTTATTTCCCCTATTTTATCTTCCAGGTCAGTTTTCTGTTCTTCTGCCTCAGTTATTCTGCCATTTATTCCTTCTAGAGAATTTTTAATTTCATTTATTGTGTTGTTCATCATTGTTTGTTTGCTTTTTAGTTCTTCTCGGTCCTTGTTATATGTTTCTTGTATTTTTTCCTTCTATTTCCATGATTTTGGATCATCTTTACTATCATTACTCTGAATTCTTTTTCAGGTAGACTGCCTATTTCCCCTTCATTTGTTTGGTCTGTTGGGTTTTAACCTTGCTCTTTCATCTGCTGTGTGTTTCTCTATCTTCTTATTTTGCTTAACTTACTTGGTTTGGGGGTCTCCTTTTTGCAGGGTGCAGATTCGTAGTTCCCATTGTTTTTGGTGTCTGCCCCCCAGTGGCTAAGGTTGGTTCAGTGGATTGTGTAGGCTTCCTGGTAGAGGGGACTGGTGCCTGTGTTCTGGTGGATGAGGCTGGATCTTGTCTTTCTGGTGGGCAGGACTGCATCCGGTGTTGTGTTTTGGGGTGTCTGTGACCTTATTATTATTTTAGGCAGCCTCTCTGCTAATGGGTGGGGTTGTGTCCCTGTCTTGCTAGTTGTTTGGCATAGGGTGTCCAGCACTGTAGCTTGCTGGTCATTGAGTGGAACTGGGTCTCACCATTGAGATGGAGATCTCTGGGAGAGCTTTCGCCATTTGATATTACATGGAGCCGGGAGGTCTCTGGTGGACCAGTGTCCTGAACTTGGCTCTCCCACCTCAGAGGCACAAGGCTGACACCCGCCCGGAGCACCAAGACCCTGTCAGCCACATGGCTCAGAAGATAAGGGAGAAAAAAGGATGGAAGGAAGGAAGGAAGGAAGGAAGGAAGGAAGGAAGGAAGGAAGGAAGGAAGAAGTTATTAAAATAAAAAATGAAAAAATTATTAAAAATAAAAAAGTAATAAAAAAAGAAAGAAGAGAGCAACCAAACCAAATAACAAATCCACCAGTGGTAACAAGCACTATAAACTATACTAAAAAATAAAACGGACAGACAGAACACTAGGACAAATGGTAAAAACAAAGCTATACAGACTTAATCACACAAAGAAGCATACACATACACACTCACAAAAAGTAAAAAGGAAGAAAATATATATATCTTTTGGGAAGTCTGAGGTCTTCTGCCAGCATTCAGTAGGTTTTGTAGGAGTTGTTCCACATGTAGATGTATTTCTGATGTATTTGTGGGGAGGAAGGTGAGCTCCACATCTTACTCCTCCGCCATCTTGAAGGTCTCCTGAATTTCTACTTATTCAAAACCTTGCCCACCCATCCCCCAACGCACACACCTGCAGTCCTCTTTGGGATCCATGGCTTTCCATACCAGCCACCTGAGTTAAGTTGCAGGCACTGGCCATGGAAAGCACCCACATATGCTAGTCAGCTAATGAGGGGACTGACCGTGTGACACTGGCATCACTAATGTCAGATCTTAACTACCTAAGCTCACAACTCAGAGCCCTACTCTGACATCAGAGAGTTTCACTATTCACTCCCAATGAGATGGCCTTCTGTTGCGTTCTTAAAGATAATTATGATGATGCTGATTTCTGGTTTTGTCATGGAAGAGAAACACATATAGATATGTGACCAATAATAATTTTATACAAAATTTACTGTTACATTAAGGCATTGAAATAATTTTAAGTGAACTGAAAACAGAAAGCATCCACTTCTCATATTTTTCAATTGATTTTTAGGTCCTGTAGATGTCAATATTCTAGCTAAATGTAATCCCTGCTTATCGAATCCATGTAAAAATGATGGCACCTGTAACAATGATCCAGTTGACTTTTATCGCTGCACCTGTCCATATGGTTTCAAGGTAAGTAGAAGCTGTCGTGGGAACCAAGATCTGAAAATGTAGCTTTCCTCGGTGGGTCTTTATTATTCTGTTGTGCTTTCTCTATGTGCTGAGAACTACTTTATTTACACTCAACTTGACCATTCCTTGTCCAGGGGCAGGACTGTGATGTTCCAATTCATGCATGCATCAGTAACCCATGTAAACATGGAGGAACTTGCCACTTAAAAGAAGGAGAAAAAGATGGCTTCTGGTAGGTTATTGGTCTGTGATCTTCTGTGTCTGAAGTTTTGGAGCAAGAATAAGCAAAGATGCATTTTTCCTTTTTAAATCCAAGGGCTTTATTTTAAAAAGAATACCAGAAATTCTGTTCATAAGGAAAATATGTATTAGTCCCTTGCAGAGGTATTTCGATATAAAAACAAATTGAGACATTACAGTATTCTCAGCTCAGGATGCTACAAAGCCAAGCAATTTTAAAACACTCACATGCGTACATTGGGACTAATCAAGTCAGATTAGGTCAAGACAAATTAGTGGCTCTGTTATGCTAATTAATAGTCAAATAGTCCCCTACTGCAAGGCATATATCCATCTGTTGTTTTGTGTGTTGCTTTAACAGACTGTGTGTAATGATAAGATGTGGGTCCCACTGAAACAGAAAAGTAATGACTCATTTCCAAGCCACAATATGTGTAGACAAACATGCTGTGAACATTTTTAACGGGAGTTATTTAATCATACAGTTACTTCAGATCTACTTCATGAATTATGAAACAGAGTTCTTATAATGAAAACTAATAACTTCATGTAAGAATGCTAATCTACTACTAAAGCTTGTTAGAAATACCACTTTTTATAATACATATACTTCATTTCTGCATTCTGTTATGAAGTTGTCTCTTTTTCATCAAGCCTTTACTCAAAGATTATTCTGATGCCTAGCAAGATGAAAGGTACAATGTATTATGCCAGTGAAAAATTGTATTTGTTGAGAGTTAAAGAGAATATTCATATTTTATAATTGCAAGGAAGACAAAGTTTTATTTTCAGATTTCTTTTTTGCTTTGAGACATCAAGAACATTACACATAGGATAGTAAGTATAATTTTTAAAAAATCAGAATCATTCCTCCTCATTTATGAGCAAAGAAGCATGAATTATTTTATTAGAACACAGCTAGAGATTAAGATATCTAGGGCTGTAGAGTAAACTTTGCTAATTTTTTAGACCTGCACATGTATTGAATTTATTGACTTATAGGACCATGGGGCCATTTGCCATCTTGCAGCCAGCATAAATTTTCTTTCTCAAATTGTTTCTGATTTGGGGGATATTACCTTAAATTGATGCTTACAACATGTCATTTAAAAGCATTTTAAAAATCAGTTTCTTGTCGTTAAAAGCTCTGTAATTGATGAGTGTATTTAGTTTTTTTCAATATTTAGACCATATGGTTTGAAAATGTAGGAAGGTGTCTTTTGTCTTTTCTTCCCCTGGCATTCAGGTGTATTTGTGCTGATGGATTTGAAGGAGAAAATTGTGAAATCAATGTTGATGACTGTGAAGATAATGACTGTGAAAATAACTCTACATGCGTCGATGGAATTAATAACTACACATGCCTTTGCCCACCTGAGTACACAGGTAGGAAGACTAGGAAATGCTATGCCATCAATCTGTGTATCTGTTTGAAAGCACCACTGACACTATGCTGCATGTGTTTAGTAGACCATTGTATTATTCAATAACTGATAGGTGTTTTGGAAATTAGGTGTAATGTAATAACAGACGGAGTTAAAGATGGTTTCAGCCAACCAAATAAAAGTCCTGGGGAGCTCAGTTGGAACATAAGCATCCATCATAAAGTAATACTTCCCAGCACAAAAGAAGTTATCATACTGCAGCTTTTGGTCCCACAACTGAATGACATTTTCATGCAAAGCACTTTTCCTATGCAGACCAACCCACCAATACCTATGTGAAAAGGGAGCATTTCTTTACATAGGCAAAAAATAACCAAGCATTTGAGATTCTTCGTGTCCATACTTGTTTATTCATCAGTGAGTGTTTGCATGTAGCAACTCATGTCCTTCAAAATAAATCGCAATTAGGAAGATATTGATCACTTTGGATAATCTTTATCAGACCATTCTCCCCCCACCCCACCTTTTTTTTCTATCTTGATACAAAATGTCAGGAGTAAAGGTGGTAAATCTCATGAGACTATCCAAACTGCTAAACTTCTGCCCTGGATAAACCAATTTGCTATAAAGTCAACATCAAGTTTACAACTTACTTATTATGTCAGAATATCTATTTTGATCGACTTTTGTGGCTATGAATAAGAAACTTCATAGTTACATTCTTATTTCTTAATAAACCATTTAGTTTTAAAATTGGTAGAGAAAAGGAGAATGTTACGTATTTTATTTGTAAGAAAAAATGGAGAAGTAGATTCTGTCACTCTATTCAAAGTTACCATTTTCATTTGGCTGGGTATTTTTCATTAATTGTATTTATTTCCATATACATAGTTAAGAATATCAGAGGGTAAAATAGCTACTTGGATGACTGAGGTTAACATCTCTAGACATGAAAAATGGAAGCACAGCTGTATGATTAATTTTCCCAGGGATTTGTTAGAAAAGCACTGAAATTTAAGCTTTTATGGAATACTCAAACTTTGCATTTTAAGAGGTACTTTCTTGATGGGAAGATGCTAAATAGAATAATGAGTTTTTGTTTTGATATCCCGGGTCTGTTTGAGAGATTCTGCAGCTGCCTTTTCTATGGTATGATTTTTTTTTTCACACCAGTGAAGTACCTGATGCCATACGAAGTAATATACTAAGTTTCCAGTAGAAATGTTAACATGTATCACCAGTTACTCTATTATATATATATATATAGCACTTGGACTCCTTAGTGGCCAGAATTTGAATTCTTTATTATTTTGCATTAATTAAGGATAGCAAGTATGTCTAATATGCACCCATTCTAACATAGCTAGGAAGAGTTTAGGTGTTACGTAGCTTTGACATTCACACGAGTTTTACTTGTGTCACACCTCAGATACATGCCATTAGCCTGAGTGCACAGATTCTCGAGCCCTTGGAGCTACCCCGAGAATCTGAGTTTTTCTGGATGGGCTAATTTAGACTTACACAAGCAGCCCAATGCTTGCACCAAAATCTGTAGCTAGTACCTTCTTAGAGATAGTTCTCTATCCTGTCATTGTTCCAACTATTATAGGAAGAACTTAATTCACTTAATGTCAGAGACCTCTTTAAACTAACCTACTCTGACCAGGACAAATTGGATCCGAGTATTTCCAGCACAGTTTGGTTAGCCAATGTGTTCCTGAGCACAGAAACCAGGAATTTTTCTATATCCCCTTACCAATGAAAACCTAGACCTGACAGCACTGCTGTATTTAGATTCTTAATACCTTTTCCATGATAATTTACATAAAGTGGCAGTCTCTTCTGAGTTGGTTTCGTTGGGTCCGCCTTTGGCTTTAGATTTGCTCTACTTTATTCCTTATCCATTTCTTTGAATCTTTGTTTTACCTTTTCTCCCTTTGTTTTCCAAGCTCCCTTCCTATACCTGATCTTCTTAAGCACATGTTTTCTGCATCCTAAAGTGATTCAGTTCAGTGCAACTTCCTCTGAAAAGTATGATGAAGCTTCATTTCCCTGTGTCAGATCTCTTTCTTTGAAACACATCCAAAAAACTCCAAAGCTTATTAGCACAACCACTTATGAGCCAAAACGTGGCATCTATAAAAGCTATCATGTGGGAGCCTGCCATGACTATTTGTCAAGAGCCGTTTGGTGCTCAACAAGAATTGAGACTCTTCTGGTTTTTTCAGTCATATCTATTGCAGGTATCAGTTTGCCTTAATTCAGGCTAAGGATAAACATTGCACTCTACAGAAAGTTCATAGCATACAAAACATGAAGATACTATCACTATAACTTTGGGTTGGGTTTTGTGGGAAGTGAAGAGTTTTGTGAATTGACATTAGAGCAGATACCTAAACCAGACATATTTGTAAATCATCTATTAGCTGTAGCATTTTTGTCCATATGTGAAATGAGCTCATTTACAACATATCAAACAACCATCTGCAGATTTTGAAATCGGTGGCACATAAATGGCCTTTAATTATAGGAGGGTATAAATTGTACTCCAGAGCTTTATATCCTGCTTCATCCAAGTCTGCAGTTAGGGAGGCATTTTCTTATATCGTGGCTGTATTGTTTTTGATTTAAGTTTGGAATCTGATTAATGAGCATGAGATCTTGGAACAGAACCCCTACTGTGCTCAGGGAATATAATAATGTTGTCATTGTTTAAAAATCATTCAAGTTACAAGTTGCTTTTCTGTTTGGAGATTTTTTTTTTACTCTGTATCTCTGAGGCATTCAGTGAGAAAATGAACTCTTTAGTAGGAACAAATAAGACTTCATAGGAAAAACTTGTAAATTACTATGGTGAAAGTTTTTACATTTGGCACCCATGTTAAGAATCGGAATGGATATGATATGTTAATAGAGAAAATTCAAAGATCTGAAAGCAGTCTGACAGAGAGGTCATGATGTGATGGGCAGGCTGTAAAACATGGCTACACGTGTTCAAAATAAAATGAACCACTGTTGGGAAATTTATTAAATTTATTTAAGCCCATGTAACCAGAACTTCACAGTAAATAGTTATTGATTTATTAGAGGACAAAACTCTGTCCTTTCCTGCTTCAGGGATTGACAACATAAATTTTAAGGGTCAGTATTGTTTTTCTGTTATGTAACTGTTACTATCCCCTCCCCACCCAAGTCATCCAAACTGTTATTTTCTACCTAATTCAATCCATCATCTGTCCTATGTATAACATATGACTGTTGATTGCTAGTATTCTTCAGACAAGATTAATTTTTGAGAAGTTTAATTCACTATGATTCTAAATTAAAATCACTATGCTAAGGATTAATAAGACACTGAAATTGCTAACAAATAATTAAAAAATCCACTCCAGAGTTTTAATAGTAGCTTGAGAGATTGTGTTTTTGGTGATGGTTGGTCATTCTTTTAAAATCATTATTATATCCTTTCTAAAAATAAGGCATTTCTTGAAAGTAAAGTTTTAAAAAATTCCTCAAATTGCACTAGCCCAAAACTTATAAAAGTGAACATTGTAAATATGGCACCCCTGTGATGTTGAAAAACTTGACACCTTTTCTTAAGCTCTGGTATGAATTCAGGTATTGCATTGAAAAATGTGGTTTTGCATGTTTCCTAAGAGCCAGAGCCCTGGATCTGCCGTGTCAAGACTGTGTTTCTTAATTAACCCTCTTCTCACAGGACCACATACAAAGACGATACAAACTTGATCACATTTTAACCATGGGGTATTGCTTAATGGGATGGCATACATTCAGTAAATGAAAGTTTCCATACAAGTTGGGTGTGTAAAGGCTTAGAATGTATTTTGCGGAAAAAAATTCAGAACATTTTGATTTTTCCATTTTGTACCATTATCTCTTTGTTTTCCAAATCTCCAATGCCCACACACAAACCATTATGTGCACATCTTACAAAGTAAAGCCGCCTGTTGTTAAATCACTGGTTTAGCCACAGATCTCTTGCTGCCTGTGATGGCGTCTGCCTTTTGCCTCATTTTCTCCTTGTTTGTGCGTTTGGCCCGGCTGTAGGTAAGAAATCTAAGCCTTGCTTCAGTTTGCTCTCTCACCCTGGGCTTCTCTGTTGTTAATGCTGTGCTTTGGCTTCCTGTGCTCCGCTGTGTACTGCAATGTAAAACGTCTTTTGTCTCTTCTGTCTTTGTTGCTGCCAGCTGCTAATCTGAATGAGGTGGAAAAAGGTTAGTTGCCTTTTAAGTCTATTATTTTATTTTAGTTTCCCTCTTTCTTTCAAAGCTACATAGATTTCATGGTGTGTACATGGTAAAAGGAATGTTGACAAAAATGAAATCTGAGATCAATATGTCAAATCAGTCATTCAGATCCTTGATATGTAGATAGCTATGCCAAACAGTATAAAGAGGGTATCTGAAATGCACTTTACCAACTTCTGGAAGACTGTGAAAGAAATTCTCTGAGTGGGCAGAAGAAGTGGCTAAAAATAAAGACTAACGCTCTCTAGTTTCTACTTGTCAGTATGCTTTTCCTTTTTTAAAGATATCCCAAACATGTATTATTTTTATCATGAAAAACGTAAGTCATTTAGTACAGTACATAGGCTGTAGCTAGAAAAAATTTTAAATAGTGAGAATTTTCCCATAACTTTAAATTAATATCTTTAGTAATTTGAAACATGAAAAATATTAAAAGATATATACATTTATTAAAACATTTTATAAGATAAAAATTACAAAGCCCAAGAGGTTGACTTATAAAATGACATTGTCAAACTCATAGAATGTCATGAGTACTAGGCAGTGTTTTTAAAGCATAAAAAGAGCCATATGCAAAAAAAAAAAAAAAAAAAAGAGCCATAGCTAATCATTGACACTTTATGGTCTGCATGGCTTTCCAAATACATCAGGGCCCAGGAAAGGAAGTCCTGTGGTGCTCAGGGTGATTGGCATGTCTGGGGAATCATCATGAAATCTTTGTTAAATTTTTATCTTAAAGATTCGGAATTATACCTAATAACATTGTATTTTCACTCAGCTTAACCAAGAGTCTTTAAGTGCCAAGTACAGGCACAGCATCCTAAAAGGGTGCTTGTCTTGACAGTTGCAGTTGTATGTAAGGCATTAGCAGTATGATTATAGGGCTCACATGGACTATATTGTATAGCAGCTCTGTCTCCTCTTGCTAAGGACTTCATTTTTTTATTTTCTGTTGCATTGTTAAGATGATTTACTGTGTTTAGTCACTTACACTTACTATGTGCAGAGTTAAGTTAAAAAACATGAAAAAAAGTTGTTTCCTATTTGGGAATGTAAAAAATATAGCCTGTACATTCGCTGTGGATTAATGCATCCAATACCATCCTTGGTAAAATGTCATCTTTTCTTTTTTACTAGTACTAAAACAGTTGGTGGTCTGGGGCAGAGATGTCTAAGGTCCGATTCTATCTTAGAAAACACAATGGCAATTATTCTGTCACAGGAAAGTGTCCTTAAATAGTTATATATACTCTCAGAAGCAAGTTTGGCAGTATGATATTGTTTTACATCACCACATGGTTTCATGTGTTGACTAAATCTCATGCTTATCTTTATAAAAGGTGTCTCTTATTTTCAATAATCTGCTGCTGACTGAATTTGCTTTAAAAAGCAGTCAAACCATTTTCTATTATTTGAATCCAAAACATAACTAGAAATGAAATTTCAACGTCTTTATAGCACCCAGCGTAATTTTCTTAAATAAAAAGAAACTCTGTTATTAGCTGACATATTGTTAATTTAATCTGTATCTACAGAACTCTGTAGATACGAGCAATAAGGACTTGAGCAATAACTTGTATAAAACAGTGACAAAGAACTCACCCAAGGATACATACCTTGTAAGTAGGGGTCTAGATGCAAACCAGTGTCTAACTGGCCCCAAGGCCTGCACTGTAATTTGGAGGCCTTCCCCTGGAACCAGTCCCTTCTTATTTGCTGCCATCTTCCAGACTTGGCATCTTTTCACATCCACAGTGGCTCTGACTAATCCTTTGTGCCAAATAAGCTTTTCTTCTGCTGTCTCTTCAGCTGGCTATAAGTAATTGACCCTTAGGTGTATTTGAAAAGAAAACAAAATTCAGGTGCAGACAGGCAATCTACTTTATCTACACATGAAAAAAAGAAAGTGCCTAATCAGTGTCTGTACAATTAATTAATTAATTCCCCTGATGACTAAGCTACCTTCCATCACATAGGGCAGGTGGGATACTGATGAATTTATGAAGCTAACGGGAAAAGCTAAAATTTCTCATCTTGGCACTAAAATTTATCAACTCTGGGGCCTGTCACAGTCTAATGACATCTGTCCCACCTCGTTTAGATGTTTGAGAATAACATGGAAGAATGTATAAGAAAACACTTGAAAATGTTAGATGTCTATACTCCAGAAGTATCAAGGGCTGCCAGGGAGGACAAATTTAAGTTTTGGATCATTTAGTTCCAACCATCCTCACTACAGTGACATGGTGTAGATGGTTTGATGTCATTCCTAATGACGGAAGAATTCTTACAGAATTTTGATAAAGAAAATTCTACCTAAAGTAAGTTGTATGTGTGAAGGAAATTCCTCCTCCCCATAGTCTTCAGTCTTTTTTCAGTAAAAAGACAGTTTTACTGTCTTTTTAAAAATTATTATTTTGTCATTTTATTTGCCATGCTCACTTGCAATTGAAAGGCTTTATTTGAGAATAAGTCTGGTTTTCTTTACCCCCTTATTCTACATTGAAGTGTAAGGAAATACTGAATACTGAAGAACTCTTGAATTTGGCTGTATTTTTTTAGGTTTTTTGTATATTTTTGGATTGTCATGATCTCTTAATAACAGTGACTCCTTCTCTCATTAATAGTGCCTCAAGCTGTGTAAGGTCTTTTTTGTCAAAGTCAATATATTTGCACTCATACTTGCAGTCTTTTTTAACTAGAGAGAGGACTTTGGCAGCCTAATTATATTTTGTGGTTTGCATTCATGTTCCAACCTCTCAAAGCCTTCTTAAATGCATTTGAATCTCAGAAAACATTTTAAAGATCCTATTTGCTCTTTAGTTAATAGGCAGGGCCCAGTGAGTTCAGAACAACCGTTTAGCTTAACCAAGGCTTATTCAATCTAATTTGGATTTATTTATTTTGAAACGAAGTTAAATATTTTTGTAGTTTCAGTAGCTGTTGGAATTGGCTACATTATTTAGCCATAATGTTCCAATGAGGAAGTACTGAAAAACACTTCCTTTTTTGTTTATTTATTTGGAGAGGTAAGTTTTCCCATTTTAAAAATTCAAAAGATATTTACTGAGAAAATACCTTATTCAGAATACTGTGCTCAGAATTGAAAGTGATATGAAAATACATAAAACATTACCCTTGTCTACCAGGCAGACTCTCTGGTTTGATTCTTCATTGCAAGTTCAGATTAGGTCAGTTATTTCACCAGTACAAAGCCATCACTTCTCATATTCCAAGAAAGTTAACAGCAAAGTATAGCTTCTTGACTAGTTTTTAAATAAAGAGAAAGAATTGTTTCTGAACACAAAGACTAATCAAACTTTCAGGCAGACAAGCATTATGGAGCAACCCATTTCATGTCATTTAGAACAAAAGTGAGATTATACAATGATTTTCTTGTCTGAAACATCAATATCCACGTTTATAGCATATTTCCTTGAGCCTTCCTGTTTTGAATTATGATAAACTTTATCTCATGAGGTTATACTTTGGCTTTGTCCGCTTATGCATGTGTCCCATTTTGCACACCCTTTGCACCAAGAGGACATTTATCAGTGGCTAATATATCTTCAAAAATTCATGGCTCCTCAAGATCAATTCCCTATATTTCTATACTAACAATTGGATTTAATTAAGCTTAGAGAAGTGGGTATTATCTGGATAGTTATTGATCATATTATGAAACAATTAACTATTGCTAATTGATAGAACAAGTTTCAGGATAATAAACACAAATAAGAAAGCATCAGATTATTATTAAAAGGAACCTTTAGGAAGAGTTAGCTCTTTTATAAAAATAAGAAACAGAAACACACTGTTCATAAGTAATCCTTTACTTACTGATGAAATAAATTCAATTATTACTATCACTACTGATAAGGATACTAAATATTCAGATTGGAGACTGGGCATCTGCTCACATTGATGTGCTCTGGTGCCTGGGATTATAATGTTGAGCAGAGTAGGTAACAAATAGGGCTAGCCTGGTTCAGCAAAAGAGGAGAAAACAGAAATATTTTTCCTTCAGGTCCAATTCAGTTAACCTGTTCTGGAATGACTCCCATAATCCCATCAGCTGTGTCCACCCTCTAATACAGTTCATCCATCTCCCTGCTACATTGCAAGGTCTGTGAGAGGAGAGAGAATGCTATTCTTTACATGAATAAAGAACAAGTGGGAAATGTACAATTTTTTTTTTAGGAATTGTATGGAATTTTTCAAATTATGTAATGAGAAACATTCAGGTCCATTTATCTTAATCTTTCTCAGACATGCCATTTACACTCACACTTCCTCTTGATTCCCGAGTTCATCCTCTCTGTTTCTGATTGGGATAGTCATCATTTGGCAGACAAGATTGTCAGGATATCTGAGTCAATAGGCTACCCCTCAAGTTCAGCCTACAAGGGTATACGTGAGGGTGGGGTCTCAAAACACAAATCTGCTACCAGTATTCCTTATTTTCTCTTCTTCCTTAAATTACCCCTTATGCCATCTGGGTCTCCTTCATTAACAATTTATATTTTCCTTTGAAAAGCAATCAAATAAGTGTTTTCACATTTTTCAACAGCCATCGAGTATCTAATTTGTGCCAGATAATTCGCTAGCAAATGCAATGGCAATGAAGAGATACAAAACTATAAATAAAGGTATCTATCCCTTGCCCTCAAGTAGGGTACTTTTAAGAAATTAAATCTCAATTTATTTCCAGTAGGTTGCTTTTTTTGATACCTTCCCTCTCTGTGCCAATTCAAATAGAGTAAAATTAGTACCATTTTTCCAGGTTTTTCTTGAGCGAAGCAAGAGCTCAAAATGCAAATATTTGAAGAATGATGCATTTGACCCTCCAAAACTCTCTGTCCTGGGGATGCTGTCAGGAATTCAACCAGACTTCCTCCCTTGTTATAAGTATATTTGAAAATGTCATAACAGATTAAATATAACACTAGAATGCTGGTTCAGTTATTCAGATTGCTGTCATGAGTTCCCTTTCCATTATTATCAATAGTAATGATCCTTTCATATTAAAAAAGAAACTAGTTTGATACAGTTTATGAATAGGAACAAGAACAGGCTGCAGTGTCAGCCCTGGAATCTTCCCCACCCCCTTCATACATCCGTGGTCCCCAGAATGGACTCTGAGATTATTTCTGTTTCAGAGAAAAAAGAAACTAATCTGGTTACATTAGCAAAATCTATAGTGAGAGTTAAGTGTTCCCACAATGCCATGAACCTATATCTAAAATTGTTTGTGTTTGTAAATATGGCCAACCTGAATTTACAGGGCTAACTTTGGGAAAAATATAAATGAGATACTTATTAATTCAAACCCACCCTTTCTTATTGCTCTATTAGTGAAGAAAGTGAATATTTTAAACAGAGTAGTCTGAGTTGGAAAATTCCTGAAATCCTGATCTAAGGACAAGATGACCAACCTTTTCTCTGCTAAGCAGGCTTTGAGAACTGAATAAGCCTCAGCAAGACATGCTGTTGCCCAGATTTCTTGGTAGATAGAAAACAACTGTTTGTCCATCCAATAACTCTTCAAAAATGTCTTCTCTCTAAATAGCACAGTTTACCTTGCCAAGAGAAGAAGTCTCTTTAAGGGTAATAATGAACTTTGCATCTGTGTAGTCTAGTTTTCAATAATAAATAAAATAACAGTAAGTATCATTCAACCAGTTTGTAGGCCACGATGCTGTCCATATTCCAATCACTAAATGAAACTTAAGGGATACTGGAAAATTCAGCATCTATCTTATGTCTCTAATTTTTCCACATTTTAACTTCTCCAGAGTAAGGATTTTGTCATGAACATCCTTTTATCCTTTGCTGGGTCTAGCTCAAAATATTTTCCCCCCAACATTTTTTTATGAAAATTATTAAACTAAAGCATGTTTGAATTTTGGTCAAATTAAAAAAATCTCACTCCAGAGTACATGTAAATTAATCCTACTATATGTGGTTAATTTCCCCTTATACTATTCTTATTAGTTTCAGGAAACATTTAATATTAGCTCATGGATTATATAATATCTTCATTATTCATTGATTTGTCAAAGAATCACTATAGCTAAGAATTTTCAACAACGCTGTAAGTTAAACCAGTATATTTTAAGGAAAAGCATGTTTAAAAAATTTGAGTGTCTGCGTAGAAAATGTAAATCATTTTTAGTGACAAGACTCAACTCAGGTGTCATCCACTTACCATGAGCTTTAATGTCTGTGACATAATTTAAATTAATCACTTTCAAGATTATTACTTTATAATTAGTGATAATAGAGATGTTGGTAGTTATTTTTACTTGCAGCTATCATTCAAAGTTCAAGTCAGTCTCCAGATTTATTGTAAAGTAGATGAAACAGACATTGGACTCACTTTTCTCCCCCTCTACCAGACACAGTAGTTTGTGATTCTCTTGCCTTTGCCACCTTCAATGCCCTAAGAGGAGGAGGATCTTCATTACTGTTTGGGTGGCCTGTCCTGCAGACCTTACCTGTTAACACCAACGCCTCTTGGAGAGAGGGCCAAGGGCTGATGGGTCCAAGTCAACCAAGACTCACAGTGCTTTGCAGAGAGGCATCTAGCCCTGGCCGCAAATGTAGGGCTAAACTATGCTGATATGCTCTGTTCAAACCTTGACTCTTTTGAAGTGCAAAGGTCATGGTTAGGGGCTGCTTCCTCTCCTCGTGCATCGCTTATTAAAGACTCTGTTGGAGAAGCTTAAAGAAGATTTCAGGCATGGGTGAGGACAGCCACATGGAATGAAGTAAGAAAGGAAACAGACCGAAGGAAGGGGGGGAAGGAGGGAGGGAAAGAAGGAAGGAGAAGAAGAGAGAGAGAAAAGACAAGAAATAGTAGCATAATTTGAAAGTTTTATTCCCCACTATAAACCTCCAATAATTTAGAATTTACCACCTGTATGGGTTCGCTAGTGTTATTATAACACAGTACCACCAACAGGGTGGCTTAAATAACAGAAATGTATCGTCTAACAGTTCTGGAGGTTAGAAGTCCAAAATCAAGGTGTCAGCAGTGTTAGTTCCTTTTGCGGGCTGTGAGAGGAGGACCTGTTGCAGACTTCTCTAGTTGGCCTGTTGACGGTCGTCTTCCCTCTCTGTCTCTTCACGTGGGCTGCCCTCTATGCCAGATTTCCTCGTCCTGTGAGAACAGTAGCCATACCAGATTAGGGCCCACCCTAAGGACCTCATTTTAACTTGATTACTTCTATAAAAACCCTATCTCCAAATAAGGTCACATTCTGAGGTACTGGAGGACTACAACATATTTTTTGAGGGCGGCGGGGTGCGTGGGGAGACACAGTTCAAGCCGTAACACCACATCCTTATTTTTCAAACTCTTGATTTTTGCCCCAGAAAACCTGGTCTTTTCATTGTTCTCTATGTCACTGAAAGGTACTTCCAAATACTCATACCAGAAACCTAGAAGTTCCAGACAGCTTCCTCTCTCCCCTACCCTAACCCAATCCATGACAAATTCCCATTTATTTTGCTTCTAAACATCCAGGCCATCCATATCTCCTCTACCACCACCTGAATACAAGCTAAGTCATGACTCATATCCATTTGTATTTGTCTCGGTGCTATGCATCCTCCTCTAGAGCCCAAATGTTCTTTTCAAAGTGTGCATGTCATCTGGCCATCCTCTATCCTAAAACCCTTCAGTGGCACCCACTGCTCATTAAATAAAGACGTTCTGCCATGTGGTCCCTGCCAACCTCTGTGGCCTTCTCTGTCACCACGCTCTCCTGGGCTCACTCCCAGTCTCTCAGAGCTCATATTTGCCATGTCACCTCCTGCACAGAGCCACTGCCAAGGCTCTTTATCACCCCCCTTCACCTGCAATCCAAGTCCTACTTCTTCAGAAAAAAATTCCCTCACCATCAGTCCCCCTTCTAGAGCATCAGGACATTTTTTAGCATTCATCACTCGGGCAATTTTACAGTTACTTGTGAGATTAATGGATCAATATCTTTCTCCTCCTCCCCTCATGTATAAGCTCCATGAGAACAGGGATATCGTTTTTGGTTATTCACCATTATACTCCTAGCGTTAACATGAGTCCTCTTACACAGTTTGCACTCAAAATATATGGCGATGTTAAAAATCTGGTGGTTTGCTACCAGAATTATTTGAAAACATCCATAGGCAGATCTCGCCATAGGTATCAGGGAAGAAGCTTGTGGAATAGTTCTAAAACGATTTCAGTAAGTGCAGTAATAAGGAATGCAAACAAAAAGATAATTTTAGATACCAGAAGTACAAATGAAGATTAAGGAAGGACCCCTTGTGTATAATAAGGAAAAAACATTAAAGTTAGGTGCACGGATCTAAAATGAAGCAGGAAGCAAGGCCAACTCCAGGTACTGTTTCCCGTAAGAACCATCAAGTGCACTGAGATTTCTGCCTCATTGCAATAATATTCACAGTATTGGTACCTCAGTGGGATTGGGGCACCTGCTGACACTGTTTTTACCACTGAATACAATAATGATGTTCTGTTCAGTTAAAGCATAATGCTCTCTCTGCTAACTTGCTTATCTGCATTATTCATCTCTTCAGAAGCATTTTGCCTTTTTTTTTAAAAAAAAAGAAAGGTTTTTATAGCCACAGTTGACCTTGCCCAACTTCAATTCCAGAACCTCATTTTACTCATGAAGAATTGGGGACCAGAACAATAAAATAGTTCATTTTTCTGCAACCAGTCCACTGTTTTATATTGAATAAGTTGCAGAAGGCCATCCCAAGGAATAACTCAGCAACCCAAATGTCATTTCACCCAATTAAGAGTAGTTTCTCCCGAGGATCTCTTTATGCTGGTTCACTCTTCACTCCAAAGAGAGCATTAACTCTGTTGATCCAGCTTTTACTGCCCCACCCACAAGGTGACCGTAGCATTTGTCATCCAAATCAGGGCATCTGTGTGAGTGTGTGGGGACACTACTGAAAATTACCCTGGGATGGCAAGTATAAACCTGAGCAAGCCAGGATGTATGGTCATATTACCACTACATCAGATTCTTCAGAAAGACCACATTTACAGATGTTCAGTAAGCAGTGAATTACATCTTCTCCTGAACTCTGAGGAATCATGCCCTTTTAGGGAAGAGGGCATCACTCCTGCCTTACTCCCTCACAGCTCTTACTAGTGTAACTGTAGAACTTGTCCATTTCCATCCCACTCTCTGCCATACTTACCTGACAGACACAATCAGGAAGAGGTGATCTAAAAACTAAACATCACTTCCTTACAAAAAAAAAAAAAGATGCCTCTGTTAGGACATGTGTTTTTTTCTTCACAGTTGTAGTCGATTATTCACTAACCTCTGTTATCCTAAAGAGGCAACGGTATATGCTCCCTGGCTGACCCCTCTAATTCTTCTCCAAAACACAGACAACCAACACACACACACACACACACACCTTTAACTTCTCATCAACAAAAAAAAGCTGAAAACTAGAAGCACAAGTAAAATTAATTTGCTCATCTGATCAAAAGTGAAATCACAAATGCCAGGCAAGCATTGTGTTCCAAGCTATTGCTTTATCATTGGGGACTTTTAAGGGTCCAGGCTGAAAGCAAATGAATAGGATTTCCTGGGATTCTGTGGAGTGGGTTGGAGCCAAATTATGAAGCCAATGTTTGTCTAGACTCCCATCTCTTGAGGGGCTCATGGGCGCTGAAATTTAACCTGTGTTCAACCACATTGCCCTTAACCACTCCAATGGGCTGACTTACCTTTCCTGATGCCATATGAAAAATATAAATACCTGCTTATAAGTTAATAGAGTAGAGCACTATGTGTAATAGAATAAAGAACATTTCCATCTTTCCGTCCATCCTGTCACATCACACGCTTTATCATTTCAGGAGGCAAAAATGAAACAAGTTGAATATAGGTCAACAAGATGGAGTTCTTGCCTTAAAAAGCATAAATTTTTCTTTTAGTAACTATTATTTTAGTATGTCACCATACCATACTCTACAGAGATATAAAGACAAATATTCTAAGCATACTGCTCCCATCATATAGTAAATCCTTATGAACTATGGTTTAGATTGTCTTAATTGGATTGGATTGGACTGGATTGGATTGCATTAGATCAAAATGAATAAGAAGTAAAGCATTCCCCCCCACCCTGGCTTTCAAATCATTTTTTAAATGATTTCTTATTTGGGTATAAAGTGAAGAATACATAGAATGATATTTAAACTGCCGTGGATATAGACTACTATAAACAGCCTTTATCCAACCAGGTAGATTTGATTAGAAAACTGAAAGTGATTTCATCATGATAGGCTGACAAATTATAACGAATACATTCTATCAAGGTGTATTACTTAAAGTAATAATAATTGAATGTAAGATGCTTTAAGTAAACCCTGTTTAAAAATAGCTTATTAGGTATATGTTGATAAAAACTTTATATCACAGATGTACAGACACAGAAATCCTTCTTATAAAAGAAATATATGAGACTTTTAGTACAATTAGTTCTCTTTAAGAGACAGAAAAAAACCTAACTTATCATACACCACATTGATGTAATACCTAGCTTAGAACATTTATATATTTAAATCACTGAGAAAGATCCTTGAAGTGTAAATAATTTGCCACATTTAGTTGTTAAGCAACTATTTCTACCAGTTAGCAAAGTATTACCTTAAAAGGACAGTCTTATAACAAAGAGATTTGCTGCAGACTCCTGATTTTTTAACCTATGTTGCTTTAAATCCACACACTTTGAACAAAGTTCTAATAGTTTCTTGGAAATGAACAACAGCTGCATATAGATGTATCACTTTATTCATTCATTTATTGCATATAAAATAATTAAAAGCTAATTTAAAGTTAAGGTAGAAAAGGAGAGAACTTTTTAATCTTACATCTTTCCAGTCACCTTAAAATCTCACACAATGATTGGGAAAGTGTTCTCACCGAAAATCATATTTGGCCTAATGTACCTAAAAATAAAATATAACCATGTTATTTATAAATGAAGAAATTTCCTAACAGATAATTGGACATGCAATTCAACAAAGTGTGTCTAGACTCTTCATGGTTATGCTTGTAGCTCTCATTTATGGATGACAATTATTCTTTAGAAGCTAGCTGATAGAAGGAAGTGTACGTTCTTTATCTAGATTGATTCTCCTTTTGCTTTTTTCTATCGTGACAGATGTAGCTGAGGAGTATACTATTGAGCTGTTGCAATAAGTCATAAAAGGGAAACAGAGTCTTTTTCTTCTAGGCTTATAAAACCTTGGAGACTGTGAAGATTTGAGGATTATCTTTTCAAACATAAAACAACAGAATAAGCCAGACGTAAAGGGGTACATACCAAATGATTCTATTTATGTCAAGTTCAAAAACAGGTGCAGGGCTTCCCTGGTGGCGCAGTGGTTGAGAATCCGCCTGCCAGTGCAGGGAACACGGGTTTGAGCCCTGGTCTGGGAAGATCCCACATGCCGCGGAGCAACTAGGCCCGTGAGCCACAACTACTGAGCCTGCGCGTCTGGAGCCTGTGCTCCGCAACAAGAGAGGCCGCGATAGTGAGAGGCCCGCGCACCGCGATGAAGAGTGGCCCCCGCTTGCCACAACTAGAGAAAGCCCTCGCACAGAAACGAAGACCCAGCACAGCCATAAATAAATAAATAAATAAATAAAATTTAAAAAAAGAACAGGTGCAAATAATCTGTGGTCCTGTCAGGGTAGTGGATACTTACCCTTGGGGTTGGGCCTCTGGAGTGATGGTCAATGGTGTGTTTTGGGATATGGATGCTGGTTACATGAGTGAGTTCAGTTTGTGACTATTTATTAGCTATTCATTTATCTTATGGATATATGTTATACCTCAGTAAAAAGTCCAAAATTTTAAAATAATAATAATAAAAGAATAAAAACGAAAAGCATTCAGATTTCCGTCTCCAATAGTACATTCTAAAGGGGCTCCTATTAGTCACAGACAACAGTAGCTGTGTTGTCCCAAATCATAAGACTATTTAGCAGCAGAGCCAGCATTTCAGATCTTCTGCTTCCATGTCTTGTGATTTTTTATTTTTTCCAATCACAAGCTACGCTTACCTCTCAGACCCATGACACAGCCTGCTGGCAGGAAACCTGTCAACCTTTCTCTATGACCTAACACCGTTTGCCATGTTAACAGGTGAATTGTGTGAGGAGAAGCTGGACTTCTGTGCCCAGGACCTGAACCCCTGCCAACATGACTCCAAGTGCATCCTGACGCCAAAGGGATTCAAGTAAGTCCGAGGCTGCTTTGGGGCTCACAATCGGGGGAGGAGGGCCTTTCTTTAAGGAACCCTCTTCTTTCAGGACCTAGCTTCACACCTTTGCTCAGGACTTAGAGGACATACTCTCCAGTGTCAACGGAATTTTTATAAATGTTTATCTACAGCATGGGCCTTTTTTAGTATGCCAAAGAGAAGAAAATGTTTCCTTTTGTTTTGTGACTTTTCCTGGGAAGTCATGTATGAAATAAAATAGCCTTTGGCTATTTTTAATTAAATTTATTTGGAGGCCAAATAAATTCATAATATCTACTAGGAACTTTATTATCTGAATGGAAGTCTGTGGTAAAATAGGGAGTTTAATTTAATGTAACTGAAAATGTTTTGTTATGCAACAATACTTTACCCAAGAGGAGGAAGACAGAGTGACCATATGTCCCAGGTCGCCTCAGTACAATATCCGTTTATGCCTGTTGTCTCAGTGTAATTATTAATAGTGTCTCCTTCACACACGTGTGTTGTGTGGGATGATCAAACACACAGTCACACCAGGTAGCAATCTTCCTGAAGTACGTTTGGTATCAAATGAAATTATTCCTTTGCCACAATTCTGAAATATTTTAAGGGTCTATCAACAGCAACTTCTCTTCTTAGGCTGTAGATTAGAAATCATCTGGTCCAAATTCTTCACTTTGAATATGAGGAAACCACAACCAAGAGAGGTCGGTGGCTGTCCAAAGGTCTCAGTGTTATTCACCGGCAGAGCTAGAGCTGGATTTTATCCTTCCCAGTTGGGTGATTGTTCTAGTGCAGGTTACCTCTAAGAAGCTTTATACTTTATGACCGTTACTGTTGGCTTGTTACAGAAGGTAAGCTGGATTCTCAGAAATGACACTGGAGGGTTCAGGTTGAGTTGTGCCTACAAGAGACAACTAGCAAATAGCATTACTGGTTTCTTTACCCAATATTTACTGAGCACCTGCCATGGGTCAGGGCACGTAGTAATGCTACCGTCTAATGTTTTTGTGGCACTTTATAGCTACTCACTCTCCCATTCTTTATCTTCTCAGTGAAATGACTCAGGCTTAGTTGCCATAGGATTCAGAGAATTAAAAATTACTCCAGTCAGGAACAGTTTTATAAGAGTAGATGGGATTAGAGCTGAGACTCTAACATTTTTTAAAATTTTAGTTTATATTGGAGTGTAGTTGATGAACAATGTTTTGTTAGTTTCAGGTATACAGCAAAGTGATTCAGTTATACATATAGATGTATCTATTCTTTTTCAAATTCTTTTCCCATGGGACTCTAACATATTAATACTTGTCAACAGATTATCAGACATTCTTAGTTGAATGGGAGGTGGGGTCAGTATCACCTGACCACACCTGGCTTTCAAAGACCAATCAGAATAAAATATTTATTCTCCAGTTTTATTCAGAGAACAATTTTTGATTCAATTTGATTTAAAATTCATTATTTTAGAATATACAGATTCAGTTGCAGCACCTGCTGATTCCATTTGATGCCTTTTTGGGAAAGAAAAGAATATATTTGATTCTATTTTTCATTATATTTTAGTTTACAACCCTGTGTGGAAAAAGCAAAAGCCTTATTGAAATCTTTATTTTATACAAAATCCTGTATTGCGTTTTGTTCATCCAAATACTGTATGTAAATTATTTTAATTCATATTGTCTTTGATCTGCGCACAATGAATTTGGCAAATTGAACATCAGTCATTTAGGTGACAACTGTTATCATTTCTTAGAGAAATTGGTCAGTAAAGCAGATGGTTTTCCAGAACTGCTTATCTGCTGGATAAGCTTTGTGCATTGTAATTACAAGATAAAGTATTAGTAACACTTACCGGAAACCATTTTAAACTGAGTAGTTCATCTTCAAAAAGACTAACAATTAATTCAGTATCTTCTATTACTATCAATTAGATTGCACACTTTTTATAGTGCATCTTACTGTATATTATGGATTAGCTGATTTGGGAACCCATTGTTTTCAGCAGTAATTTGTGAGTTTTATGTAGTTTAGCAGAAAACAGGTTAAGTCATAGCATTTGCTATTACTCCCATATTATAAATAATCACACACTGTGAGAAAGGGAGTTGCAAAAAATAAATGGACTTAGAAACCAAGACTATATGAAGCTGCTAAAGAAGATTTCTACTGACAAATATTGTTTGGACAAGATGTACTGTTAACTTCAGCTACATTTTCTTACTACTAAGCTAACAGAGCTGGTTTTACTTTTCTTGCTTTATTATATACCTCATAAATCTCCTAAATTGTTTTGAGATATTTTTAGACCATGATATGCCATAAGCAGTATTTTCAAGCATGCATCTTACTTAGTCAGCTTTGGGGCTTCTAAACAGTGTATTTTATATTCTTTGCTTTCTTCCTCACTCCTTATCAGAGTTCAGGGAATGGGATACGTTTTATTGATAATACAAGCTTTAAGGAATTCTTAATTAAATATTTTCTTCCTGTTTTGAAACTCGGTCTGAGGAGCCAAAGAAAGACAAAAATGTTGGTCATAATGTGACTCCAAGTTCTAATGGGCTCGGAAAATAGTATCTGTAGAGAAAAGAATATAAAATAGCTCTTAAACAGCCACTATGGTGAATACGTGGTTCTCTTATCTTTTACTTTGATTTCTTTTCTCAGGTAAATAATTCAGAGTGTTTCAAAGCATTTCTTCTTTCTTTTAATGCTCTGTACTTGAGCAGCTCTGGTCACATTAACATTGATGGAAGCCCTTTTCTCAGGCCCTGTCCATCTAGTTGAGAATGTCTATGGCCACTTGGAATCCATTTAACTTCAGACTTGTTTGCTCTGTTACGATTTAGCATTAAAACCACTGGCTCTAGAGCAAACATGCTGATGCAGGGAGCTCATTTATTTCTTAATTCACACACACGGAGCTAAAGGTCTGTGTTACCCTTAGAGGGTATATACTCCCATTTATCTTAATTCATCGTTGCACCATGGAATACTTTGCAGATCAGTACTATCTTCTAGGCGTCTGTTAATTTTTAAACTTTATGAGCCTGTTCTAAATATGTTTTTTCAAAGACAGCACCAGTTGTTTCCTAGATGAAATGCAGCTCTTTTACTTATTTTGGCTCAGTTGGGTTTGAAACTATGTACCTGCTTGTTCAAACAGATGTGACTGCACGCCAGGGTACATAGGCGAACACTGTGACATTGACTTTGATGACTGCCAAGATAACAAGTGTAAAAACGGAGCCCACTGCACTGATGCAGTGAACAGTTATACATGCATCTGCCCCGAAGGTTACAGGTAAAAGTGCAAGTACACATTTGTATTTAGAGTTAGGTGTTACAGGGCTCAATTCATATTGGCAATTAAGTAACGTCTAATTAAGTATTTTCTCTGTTTATTCTTCAGTGGCTTGTTTTGTGAGTTTTCTCCACCCATGGTTCTCCCTCGTACCAGCCCCTGTGATAATTTTGATTGTCAGAATGGAGCTCAGTGCATCATCAGGATAAATGAACCAATATGCCAGTGTTTGCCTGGCTACCAGGGAGAGAAGTGTGAAAAATTGGTCAGTGTGAACTTTGTAAACAAAGAGTCTTATCTTCAGATCCCGTCTGCCAAGGTTCGGCCTCAAACAAATATCACTCTTCAGGTAAGATTCCCCCACTACCAAGAGCTAATCTCATTTTAAACCAATTCAGCTGCCAAATATAAACGTACGTGGTGGTTTGTGAGTGGTATTATTTCTTAAATAGACAGTTACATACTGCATAGCACAATGACAGAAAATGCTACTTGTGTGAAAAGCTTCTATTATTCTTCTCTCTAACATTTGTGTCTTTCAAAACTAAATGGGCACTAGGTATTTTTATTCACTACTTGATCATATAAAACACACAGAGACAAAGCAACAAAATCTCTCTCTTTGTTTTGCGCTCAGGTAATGGCATTTTATTCGTTTATTTTTATGGCTCTGCAGTTCAGGTTCTGCACGGTAGCAGGGGCGGGCGCTGGGGGAGCTTTCGTTAGGAAACCTGCAGCTGAGAACAGCACAGGTGTGACAGAACACACCTTGGCAGAAGTGTCAGCCAAGTGTCTTTTAACTTCGACATGAAATTAACAAACTCAAGTATTATCATAAGTCTTTCCACCAAGTCACCGTGTACCTTTGAGCAAGTCATTCAAACCCCTATAGACAAGATTAGGCTAGATTAGGGTGATAAATTTAGGGTACCTGGGGCAAATTGGGGCTGCATATTTGTTTTGTTTTGAATTCAAAGAAGTGTAACCAATTTCCTATAAAACCCATTCCATATTTGGTTTACCCTAGCACTTCAGTGAGGGGCAGGGGCTTCTTGAGAAGTCGTGAGGAATGGGATCCTGGAAGGCAGACCAGCCTTCTTTAAAAAAGCCTGGCCCCCTAACTTCCAGCGTTTGCCACCCGTCTTGTTATGAGAAGTACCCAGTGGTGTTCGGGCTTAAGTTCTAACTTTTACTGAGCTGGTCCTTCAAAAGCTCGGAAAAGTCAGAAAGAAGGATAAAAGCAGAGATTTTCCCCTGGTCACACCGTAATTTAACATGTAATATGAAAATCCATCTTGTTCAATGCAGTCATATTTCACATATGCCATAAATAAAGCCCATAACAGGAGCAAAAAGCAGGTAAGTGAAAATCTCCAGCAAAGGAAATTCTAAGCACGTTCAGTGATGTTAACTTAAGTACTTCTTATTGTTCTTTTTAACAGAATGGAAATGTGATCATTTTGTTCCTGATTAGATTTTATCATTCTCTGCTGAGACAATATAGTTTGATATCTAAGGGGGAAAGCTTGATTTACTTTAAACACTGTGAACTCTAATGATATGGAAAATATCTTTCAATTTTAATTTGCTGAAGTGTAAATTATGTGATGTCCTTGTTTTTGCATATTTCGTAGGACATGAATCTTTAAGCTTTATCATTGCCAATATGCAGAAAGAGAATAAATATATAAGTTCATGAATGTAAAAAGAGCTTTTTGAAGTTCTTTATGAATTTATTTGCAACAGAGTAATCCAAGAATAGGTCATCTTTCAAGTAATCATTTCAATGTGCATTAGTATTTTATCAGAGCCATAAAGAAGAAATAAACCATAGTAAAAAACTCATTACTAAGATGTCTTGTTTCTTCTTAATGAAGTATGTCTGGATGACTGTTTGTCCTACTAATGTCAAGGTTACTTCCCACTAGATTGCCACAGATGAAGATAGTGGAATCCTCTTGTATAAGGGTGACAAAGACCATATCGCCGTAGAGCTCTACCGGGGACGTGTTCGTGCCAGCTATGACACCGGCTCCCACCCAGCTTCTGCCATTTACAGGTGAAGATCTGTCAGTTACTGGTAAAGGTGAAAACAATTGCTTAATGCAGAACTGCTTCTCCTCCCTTATTGTGTCATGGGGAGGGGAGGGAATAATTTGGCTACAGCAGACTTTATGATAGGTGTGTTAGAGGCCTGACAGTAACAGACAGCATACTCAAGTTGGATAATTAAGGAGAGATTTATAAGAGGACTGTACAAAGATTGGTTGGGACAGTATAGTAATCTGGAGCTAGTAACTAGGTATACTGCTAGTGTCCATGGGCTTGAAGGAGAGAGGGGAGGCAGCAGTTATGGAAATCGATGCTCAGAAAAGGAACTGTGGAGAGGGCTGCGTGACAGGAGCTCAGGGAAGGAACCAGGGTTTTAAATACCTGATCCCAAAAATCTCCTGTACCCCTGCTTCCCTCTGGCCAAATCAGATGCCAGAAAACAAGGAACCCACTGATCTCAGTAATATAGCTCACACATGAGCCTCCCAGGGCTCAGAGCAGGCTGAAGACAGGTGGAGAGTAGCCCTAGAGAAACAGCTGCAGGATACCCAGCACAGGGACAAATTTAAAGTTACTATTCATGCAACACATATTTATCGAGCGCCTACTGTGCGCCAGGCACTGTTCTAAGCTTTCAGCAACAGAGCTCCTGCCCTTAGGAAGCTTACACGTAATAAGCCAAGGGACAGCTACAAGATGTGTATTATCTGATCATCCTGTTGGAAGTTTTCTAATAATATTATGGTATTGATGATATATTGAAGACGTGAATGGGGTGGGATTTTCCTGAAAGTGTGCTTTTTGCATAAGACTAACCTTCAGAGCCCCTCTGTTGCATCTCAACACCAATCACCCTGCAGACAAGTTACCTAGTTGATTTCTTCATGTGTACAAATAACTGCTACCATTTAGAGAAAGGTCACAAAGTCATAGGCAGTCCGTTTTTCCAGGCAGATATCTTAAATGAACTGAACTGGCTAATTGCAAGAAAAGAATATTCTCTCATCCTTTTATTCTTGAAAAGATTTTAAGCTTTTAGAGAAGCACTCCCCTGTTACAGATAGCCTTGGTGTTGGCAGTACAATAGGAGTGGTTGTGACCGGAGTGCACTAAAAGCAAATCTTTGTCAAAACAGGACTAGACTACATCTGCTCAGGTCTCCCTGAACGCTGCCATGTGAAAATGTGGGCCCAGGTTTTGCCAGAACTTGTGATTTTTCAAGAAAAGACAGAAATTTGGCTTTTTTAAATATAAAGTTTTCCCTCCTTCAGTATGGATTCACACTTTTTTTAAATACCATATGTGGCAGACAAAACACATTTGTAGCCCAAACATGCTGGGTAAAAGTTTGTGGGCATTGATGGAGACATAAAATGGAGATACTGGCCTTTATGATCTTGATATTATACTTATATATTTTCAGTGTGCTTCACATGTTAATCTTTCATAACAGTTCTGGGAAATTGGATGCCCATTGTAGCCATGAATGGAATTCAGTTAGTCCTTTTGGTGGTAAGCTAACCCACTTGGGAATATTTAGAGCATGGAAACAAACACATAATTATTGGTTTCCAAGCAGAATACAATAGTTACTTCATCTCTAAATGGTGATGAATTAGTGCCAGTATTTTAAATGTTGCTAGGCCTTAAATGTTATAGCCTCAATTTGTTTCAGCTCATAAAAAGATTTCAGAATATTGATCTTATGGTTCATTTTTGGTATTTTGTGTGTTTGTTTTGTTTTATGCAATGAAACAGCATAGAACTGTCAGGAACCATAGTAAAAGTTCTTGGAGTTGACTTATTAAAGCTAGTGTTCACATAAAATGTACTTAAAATATTTCTAGATAAGTTGTAAAAACCCAAGTGATTATATCCAAATGAGGATTTACTCTAAAGAGCTTATTTTGAGTTTATGTTCATTACCATTTTTGCCTAACAGTAGAGTATACCCTGTAACATCTATAAAAAAGGATAATATCACATCACACACTTTTTGTTATGAACCAGAAGTAGATGTTTCTGCTTGCAGACCATCTAATGGAGACATCTGTTATGAGGTCCAGAGCAAACATAACTTTTATTTATTTCTTGCTTTTTAGTTTGGCACAACAATCAACAAAAGTTAGCGCATTATTTTTATTTTTTTTAAAGAAATTTATTTATTTATTTATTTGTGGCTGCATTGGGTCGTTACTGCACGCGGGCTTTCTCTAGTTGCAGTGAGCGGGGGCTACTCTTCGTTGCGGTGCACGGGCTTCTCATTGTAGTGGCTTCTCTTGTTGCGGAGCACGGGCTCTAGGCATGTGGGCTTCAGTAGTTGTGGCACGTGGGCTCAATAGTTGTGGCTCGTGGACTCAGTAGTTGTGGCTCGCAGGCTTAGTTGCTCCACGGTGTGTGGGATCTTCCCGGAGCAGGGATCAAACCTGTGTCCCCTGCATTGGCAGGCGGATTCTTAACCACTGTGCCACCAGGTAAGTCCCAGTGCATTATTATTTTTTTTTAATTATTTATTTATTTATTTATTTTTGGCTGTGTTGGGTCTTCGTTTCTGTGCGAGGGCTTCCTTTAGCTGCGGCAAGCGGGGGCCACTCTTCATCGCGGTGCACGGGACTCTCACTATCGTGGCCTCTCTTGTAGCGGAGCACAGGCTCCAGACGCGCAGGCTCAGTAGTTGTGGCTCACGGGCCTAGTTGCTCCGCGGCATGTGGGATCTTCCCAGACCAGGGCTCAAACCCGTGTCCCCTGCATTGGCAGGCAGATTCTCAACCACTGCGCCACCAAGGAAGCCCCCCAGTGCATTATTTTTAAGTTAAAGAAAAGAAGCAACAATCACCGAGATTTCAGATAGAGAGATGACTGATTAATTGATTGATGTGGATACAATATATGGATACTATATATATATATAATACATGAATATAGTAGTATTCCAATTGACATTTTAAAATGCTTTTGTGAAATAGAGGCTACTGAGAACATTAAGTTATTTCAACACACCAGGAGAATCTAGTTTTTAACAAGTAATTATCATAGTGGCTGAGATGTATGTGCAAATCTAGGCTTGGCAATTACTGTATATAAACTTTAGCAAGGTATTTAATTTTTATGTGTTTCAGAATCCATATCTGTAAATAATAATGTAACACCTGCCCCATCAATTCACTACAAGGATTTAATTCTACACTCAGCTCTGTCCTCACTCCTCATTCACTTTGTCTTCATTCCCATCTCCCTTCTAGCATTAGAGGAAAATCTTTTTGGTGTCTCTTTCCGGAGTGTAGCAAGAGTTGAAAGTGAATCCTCTCTTCTCATACATTGACACTGGAAGTACATGTTGTTTACAATTTCTATGGAGAGCAAATTGGAAACATCTTTCCCACTACTGGGAATTTACCCTAAAGTTATACCTGTGACATAGAAATGACATACGCGCAAGGTGATTCACTGTGGCAGTGGTTGTAAAAACAAAAGTTAGGAAACAACCCAAGTTTCTAACTAAATAACTCTGGGGCAGCCACACAATGGAATGTGCTGTTAAAAAGAAAAAGGGAGTGAGAGAGGGAAGGAGGGAACAAGAAAGTTCTCTATCTATGATATTGAAAGATTTCCAAGGTCTATTGCTCAGTATAAAAAATAAAAAAAGTAAGGGAGAACAGTGTCAAAGGTGGGTAAATAAGTATATGTGTTTTATTTCCATGTACTTGCATAAGGAAAAAACTAGGGATAGAGAGGAAAGAGTGGGGCTCAGGCACAACTTGTGTATAAATACCATTTTATATCATTCTGATTGTTGAACCATTTGAATGTCATTACAACTCAATACTAAAACTGAAGTAATAGAAATAGAGCAGGTGCTCTAAAGACAATCTGCCTTGATTCAAGTCCCAGCTCTGCCATCTATTAACTGTGTGTCTTGGGCAGATTGCATAAGCTCTCTGGTCCTCACCTGGTAAATGGAAATAATAAATCATAGTTCCATCTTGGCAGGATTGTGGTAAGAATGTTATGATTTGATACATGTGGAGTATTTAGAATAAGGCATACCAAATAGTAAGCAGTACTACTAGCTGTTGGGATCATAAATTCAGAATGTCCAAAACTAAGTTCATTTCCTTTGCTTCACCCTGGTGCATTGAGAGGCATCACCAACTTCTTGGTCATCTTAGGTGAAATGAAGTTACTCTTAACCTTTTTCTTTCACCTTCAATTTGAAGTTTGTCCAAGTCTTAATTCTGCTCTTACTAATTTTCTGGCATTTATCTAAATGCCTCTATCCTTGCTTAGGCCTTATTAGAATACGTACTCTAATGAAAAGTACTACTTCTCCATCATTACAACAAAATCCATCAATAATATTGTTGCCATCAGATTTCCCGTAAGTTGCTTAATAAATATTTTGTTTGGTTGAATTAAATTTTCAAATCTTGATGTGTTTCCACTTTATATGACTTTATTAAAAATGCATCACACTAGGGAATTCCCTGGTGGTCCAGTGGTTAGGACTCAGCGCTTTCACTGCCGAGGGCCCGGGTTCAATCCCTGGTCAGGGAACTAAGATCCCACAAGCCACATGGCGTGGCCAAAAAAAAATCACACTGGTGTTTTAAAAGGGGATATTTTTACATATCCTTACATCAGAGAATTTGTTTGAGTTCAGTTAATTGCATGATTTTATGTTATATAAGATTTACCTTGGTAAAACTTTGTTTTCCAAATTATGCAATATTTAATGTGCTATTGCAGCATCGCATATGGGAGTAATGTCATATATCAGGTGCCTCGTTTCAATTGCCTGGTTAATTTTCAACACTGATGGAAATGGATTTTGTTTATTTTAGTAAAGTGAAATCTGTTAAATTAGGGGAAACTGTCATCCATTATTATTGTTTCTATTATAGTATATTTTTTGGTTTAAAATGTTTGATCTTATGCCCTACCAGCTCCCAGCTGTTCCAGGTCCCAGCCATTTGAGTGGTCCTGGCTGAGACCCTAGACCCTGGGAACAAAGATGTTCTTTCCCACTGTACCACGTCTAAATTTCAGAGCCTCAAAACCAAAAAGAAAAGGAAAAAAAAATTAAAAAATAAAATGTTTGACCTTAGATGTCAATTATTGTCTCAAACAAATTGATGTGAGAACTATTATTTCATGGAATTATGTTTATAGGTAGTAGTTAACAAAGATGTACGTTTAAGAAAACCCAAATGTAGTAATTGTTTATTTTCCAGTAGAACTAAAGTGGCATGCACATTGTCTCATTTTACTTCTTACGTCTGAGAGAAGATCGTGGTTTCCTGTAGACATGTGTACTGCTAACAGTGCCAGGCATACAGGCAGTGGTGTAGAGCCAGCACCAGAATCACCTGAAAGGTGTGTTAAAATACAGAGTACTGGGCTCCACCTCTAGTTTGTGATTCAGATCTCAGATAAGCCCCAGATGTTCATTTCTACAAGTTTCCAGGTGATGCTCTGATCCAGGGACCACAATTTGAGAACCGTTTATGGAAAAGGAATGTATTTGAGCTGTGCTCTGAGAGCTAACGGTGTGCATCACTTCTCACATCCAAGTTCCAAGACCTCTGTTTGATGCGGCCTTGTTGAGAGTAATTTCTGCCATAGTAATCAGCAAATGCTACAAATCCAGACTCATTCTTTTTACAGAGAGCCAGTTGTTAAACATTTGCCTGCACCCTGCTAAGAGATCTAATCAGCAGCAACAAAGACGATGTTAGCAGCCCAACAAGTGAATGAATGTAGAATACAGCACACAAGCCTAATTGTTATAGTGCTGGGAGAATAGCATAAAGAGGGACGTGGTAGTAGTGCCATGAATGAATGAATGAATGACAGCCCAAACTTGAAGCCAACATCAGCAGTAGTCCCTCAGACAGGGATAGAGTAACACATTATTTTCTCAATTAAGCTGTTAATTGATTGCCCTTCAAAATGACTTTCTTTTCATCTAGATGGGCAGAAACTTTTTAAAAAATCGTTAATGACAATTGTATGCTTCTTTCTTTAGGTTCAAATTAATGTCATTTTCCAAACCAGATAGCTTCTTTGGAGACATAGTCGACTACTGTTTAAAAATTAAGAAATCAAAAAAAAAAAAAAATTAAGAAATCAGGTGCACACGTTACAAAGGTACAGTACTGTACCATGCCTTCATCAGTTTCAGTATTCAGGGAACCTGCACAACTTCAGGGGACTTTCCCCTGCAGACTGTTAGGTTGGTTGGCTACACAGTCTTTGGGTTATGCAACTTACAAGCTTATGTTAGGAAAAAAAAAAAAAGAATTAGTCTCATTGGAAAGACAGACCATTTCCAAGATAAACACTCAGCCATTCTTGACATGCTGTATGAGAAGGCACCACTTTTTATCAGCTTCACAACTTTGAGCAATTTACCTCACCATTACAACCATTTTGCACCCAGACAACCATTCTGTTTTTCACTTTCCGTCCAGTATTCAATAAATTACATGAGATAGTCAACACTTTGTTATAGAATAGGCTTTATGTTAGATGATTTTGGCAAACTGTAAGCCAGTGTAAGTGTTCTGAGCATGCTTAAGGCAGGCTAGGCTAAGCTATTATGTTCAGTAGATTAAGGGCATTAAGTGCATTTCTTTTAAGTGCATTTTTGACTTACCATATTTTCAATTTACAGTGGGTTAATTGGGACTTAAGCCCATCATAAGTTCAGGAAGATCTGTAATTTGCTTCAAAATGCAACTTTACTTGATAAATTATTTTATAAAACGTTCTTCTGAAAACTCTTATGCTAATACATAAATACCTTTAATCTCACTTGGCTTCCCATTCATTCCACTCAAAGAAGTGGGCAGGGAAATTTTTTATTAGCATCCACACTTCACAAATGAAGCATCTGTAGCCCAGAGATATCAAAATGAGGTGGCCAGTTGAATTTGTCTAGTTTTTTATTCCTATTCTATTGCACAGAATATGCCAACAAATACTTGGCAAAAAAGCAGGAGTTCACATAAGCAAAGTGAACTATTTATCTTTACTCCACTGAAATACCTTAAGATTTACAATGTAGATAGAAATATAACAATATCATTGTTAATGAGTCCTGAAGACATAAAGACAATCAAAGACAATTTAGAGCCACTCTTCTTTTAAGCCCCAAGTTTTTAAACTCTTTTTCTATAGCAAACCAAGAAACAATTGAGTAACGGCTTTGTTTTCACACATCCATTTGGAAATCCAAGAAAACAAAATCTCAGGTAATAGATGAGTGTAGTAAAACTGAATTACGTAATAAAGGTAGTAAATGCAATTTATGTTCCTAGTGGAAAGACTCACTGTTAAGTGGTTCACTTGCGACTTTTGTGAGTCATGGAGTATATAGTTCCCTAGGGAGTAGTGAAAGAGTGTTTGTCAGTACTTGTCAGGACCCAAAAGGATGTTACACATCGCAGGTGGATAGGTAGGAGATGACCGTGATAGACTGTAAAATCGATGATGGCTTAGTTTTATTCTGCAACAACTGGTGTGTCAATCACTGCTTTTATTTTGAAAGGGTATATAGACAAAGGACTCCTGGGCAACCCCCAGATCTCTGGCTTTAGGAGACAGCATGAAACACCAATTTAGAATACTCTTAGCTCTGCCATATTCTCTTCAGGCCCCATACACACAGTATCATCTTAAAACCAAAGAATCTAAAAATATTAATTTCACAATACTTATCTGTTAAAAACCTGGGCAAGGCCTCACTTAATTCTGAGAAATATAAACCGAATTAAGCTCAGTGGTAACTCTTACCAAGTTCTGGAATCATCAGATTAGACATTGAAAGCTTTTGGGAGGAGAAAAGTGTAGTCAGTCTGAACTTCACTTATAATTGGGAAAAGAGAAGCCAAAAACAGGTTTCAAATCTGTATATCTCATATGCGTTCAATGATTTTTAGTAAATGTACCAACTTGTGCAACGATCATATAAGATTTTTTTCCATAGAACTTTATTCCTGGGCTGTTTGGGAGAGAAATCATCTATTAAAGGCTGGCTAGTGGTGAGAACAAACACATGCCATTTGTACAGTACTAGATACTCTTCAGGTTTTTTATTTTAAAAGTGATGAATAATAGTTAAAAGCACATACTCTAGAACCAGACAGCCTGGCTTCAAATCTGTTTAGCCACTGGCTGTGCCATCTTGGGTTCCCTAAGTGCCCAAATTTAGAGTTGTGAGTCTTAAATGAGTTGTTAGTGCATGTGAAGTTGACCCATAGTAGGTGCTGTGCAATTCTTTGATCTTATTACTTGCATTTCCCTAGTGAGGAGAAGAAAGCAGAGAAAAAGTAACTGAAGTCACAGTAACTCAGTGTCTCACATCTAACAGGAGCTAGGATAAGCTGAGCAAGACTTACCTCCCAACATTATCTTTCAGGATATCACCACTGAAAATTCCAAATTTTTTAATAAAATGCATCTTTTGGATGTCCTGTCCTAAGTATGCCTGAAGGATCTTGACTATCTATAACTGTAATCCAACTAGTATTACTAAATAAACTCTATATGTTATTCTTAATACAACTCCCCTATCTTTAATTTACTTAACATACATTTATTGAGCATCTACTATTTACCAGACACTACTGGATACATTAAGGAAGAAATAAATAAATAATACAGGGCCCCTGATTTAAAGGAGCTTACAATTAGTGGGAGTTAAAGACATGTACTCAGGAAAAAAAAAAAAAAAAAAAAGGAAGAAAGAAAGAAAAAAAAAAAAAAAGGAATAAAAGAGTAGGAAGTAAAATGAGTTAATAATGAAACTACTTACCTCCAGCTTCCCAGCTGAAACACTGCTTTAGAGTGTGCAGAACTTTAAAGGTATTAAACCTTTCAGTTACACTGCACCAAACACCATCATCAACAATGACATACCTAGATCGATTGCCTAAGACTGATGTGTGACCAAGAACCAGTTCCCTAGTACAAATGAGTCTTTTTCTTTGCAACTGTAAAGGGAAAAGGGGGGCCCCATTATTAATATTTATAAATTAAATAAGGTCATGGTTCACAGAGCATTCATATAAAACCACTTAAAGAGTTGTATATGATGACAAAGGAAAAAGCAATTGACTACCACCTTCTCTATGTATATCTTTATATTAATGTTTTACTTAAAACTTCTAATAATTTGAATATGTCCCCAAAGAAGTTATTATATTTCTGCCAATCTTTAGCATTATCTTATAATTAATATTAAAAATAAAGCCTGACTAATTTCTTCTTGAAGAAGATTCTGAAGTAGTATTGGATTATTTATATGATGACAGTGGTGGTGGTGGTAGTGATGATGACGGTGGTGATACTAATATCTAGCGTTTAACTTTGCACTTTCTATAGGCTAGATGTTTTGTTCTGCATTATAAAAAAACATTTCATAGGGATAGACCTCAAATTAACCATAGGAGGGGGGAATATTTGTTAGCATTTACTGAAGAGAAGATTGAAGTTTATTAGCAATTAAGTTACTTATCTAAGGTCAAACATTTAATAAATGCAAGACCAGCATTCAAATCCAGGCTTATCTGATTCTAAAATCTGTATGTTTAACCAGTAGTTGGTATTATTTAAGACCACTAACAGCTGGTATGCAACTTTATTTAGAAAGTATTTTCCTTGTATATTGTTTCCTCTGTTGATTTTAGTGGCATCAAGTGTTGGGATAATTAAATGTGTAAAAGACAAAAATATTGATTGGCACATCTAACATTTATTTTTTTAAAGATGATATCTGAAACAGGTTATTAAAAATTCCTGCACACGTGGACACTTTTAACTACTTAACACCAGAGAACTTGAGGTGTTTTCACAGCTCTGCAGAATGGCTTATATTGTTGTCAAATCACAAAAACATTTTATTTCATGTCGGCAAACAATGGAATAAGATTAGACTCCTGTGGTGAGAACCATGAAGAAATATCTATACATTTTTCTGTTATTTTCCAGGCTTGACATATTTGCAAACTTAAATATCAGTGCCTGGAAATTTAAGCAATCATCTTGCATAGGGAGTATTAGGTATTCACGATCCTCCTTATAATATGTTCCCATATTTCCCTTTTTGAGCCCTTTTTCCAATCTTTCGAGTCAACATCTCAGTATATTAGTTCTTTCATATTCGCTCTTGATCCTGTTTTCTTTGTTGCTCCTGTTTCATTTGTCCTGTTTGCATCTTTGCCTGATGTAACACTTGTGTTAGATTGACAGCTACCCTTTAAAACCTTACAGCACCTACCTGCTAATTGCACCCAGCTTCATTTTCAATTGTCGTTTTCCGTTTACCTGTTTCTTAGTCTCTTTGTTTTTGTCCATTTTATGAATTTCCATAAGCCCTCTCAAATTTTTAAGAAGGCAGATGTAATGATTGTTGGACCTATCCCTTTAAAGTTATAGAAGAGAAATTGAAGAACCTTTGTCATCACTAGACTCCCTAGATATGACTATGTTAAGCATTCTATTTAATCCGTTATTCCCACCTCTCCACTGAGCGTAATCATCTTCACAGTAATATCATTTGATGGACATCCTTCTGAAAAATGCAAAGAAAGTGAGAGTATATTATCAATTAACAAATTTCAAAAAGTGCAGTGATCCTGCCAAGTTGGTTCTTCCTGCATTTATATGTATGTTTGATTCTGATAAGTATTGCTGTGTAGTGCTTAAGAGTGCAGAGACCAATGATCCCCTAAGATCAATGTCTAAAAAGTATATTTGGCACAGGTATAAGTTAGTTGTCTTTTGAATACAATTAGGAGTAACAGTATCTGAACAAATGAAACTTTAGTGGCATTTAAAATCAAATGCATAAATTATGCTTTGGAATTTCTACATACTGGGAGAATGTGATTGGATAATGATAAAATGTATTCATTTCCACTTCTCCCAATGGGAGAACAAACTTATTTTGTATTTTGTATTACCCAAGAAATAAAAAATGATTATATCTCCTTGAAAATATCTATTATTTTAAAATCAACTATTGGCCTTTATCTTTATTAATGTTAAATAGGAGTATCTTTTCCCAAAAAGAGCTTATTGGAGTTTGAATTGTAACTCCTTTTTTTTTTTAATTAATTAATTAATTAATTTTTTATTTTTGGCTGTGTTGGGGCTTCGTTTCTGCGCGAGGGCTTTCTCTAGTTGCGGCGAGCGGAAGCCACTCTTCATCACGGTGCGCGGGCCTCTCACTATCGCGGCCTCTCTTGTTGCGGAGCACAGGCTCCAGACGCGCAGGCTCAGTAGTTGTGGCTCACGGGCCTAGTTGCTCCGCGGCATGTGGGATCTTCCCAGGCCAGGGCTCGAACCCGTATCCCCTGCATTGGCAGGCAGATTCTCAACCACTGCGCCACCAGGGAAGCCCGTCCTCCTTTTCTTTAATAAATATAAAATTGGAGGATCAGTTAAGTTATCTTTTTTTTTTTTAATAGCGTGGAGACGATCAATGATGGAAATTTTCACATTGTGGAACTACTCGCCCTGGATCAAAGTCTCTCCCTGTCTGTGGATGGAGGGAGCCCCAAAATCATCACCAACTTGTCAAAGCAGTCCACTTTGAATTTTGACTCCCCACTCTATGTTGGAGGTAAGCTCTTTTCCAAATTCCGTGGATTCCCAAACCCTGTGATTCTCATCACAGACTGATCCTGAAGTTGTTGATGCCTGGTGCCATGGTCATTGATCAGTCATTGAAAGATGGACAGCAAGGATAGAAAAGAAAGAGCCCTAAATGGGTGATAAGAGACCATGTTGTAACCCTGGCTCTGGGTCTAACAAAATGCGTGGTTGGAGTGGAGAAGGACATTAATGTTTCTTTTGTGTCTGTCACATACTAGGTGATTTACACATCATATAATCTAATCTTACTATTCTGGTGTACAGGAAAAAGAAAGCTGGTTAGAGGTCAAATACAGACAATGAAGAAGACAGGGAGTCAAGTGTGATGCAAACTGAGGAGCACGTGACCCACCCCAGCACTCTTAAGGAGGCGAACACTACCAGCTTCAGTTAAATGTCGCTATGCTGGAATGCCTCTTCTATCATCTGCGAACTCATGTACAGGATAGGATAATTATTAATGAAATCAAATGAATGAATGAACAAATTAAACGTACAAATTGTATTGGGGCAGCAGGAAGTACTTCTCTTTAGCTAAGACCTTATGGTGAATGAACAAGGGAGAAGGTCAGAAAGGTGGATTAGGGCCTGGAATGACAGAGTGAAGACTTGACTTTATTTTTAAGCAGCAAGAAGGCAGATGAGTAAATAGATGAGGGATAGAGCCTGAGCAAACTTCTGAAGGAGCTCAGAGGAGAAGACCTGTGATGGAGAGAGCTTGTACTTTTACCTCTATCTGGAGGAGTAAATATATACTGGAGACAGAATTTCAAATTTCAGGCAAAGGACCAAGAAAGCATATGATTTTGAATTGAGTTGCACTGAATTAAATTACATTGAATTGACTGATAAAATTAACTCATTTTACAGATAAATAAGCTAAAGTTTCTGAACAGGTCAATGTAACCAATTTCTTCACCATGACAGGTATTTTCATGAACTTCACATCATTATTTTCACAGTAACGACCTTGGGATGCTACATAAGTTTCTTAACCCCTCAAAGCCTTCCCTAAAAGCATTTTGGGAAATTTCCTGAAATTCTAGAGCACTTCTGTTTTTAATCATTTCAGCAGTAGAAAATCTGAACACTTTGATAGACTTCTGATTTTTTTTTAAAGCAGTTAAAAAGTCTTTGGTTCATTTCTGTAAATATTTATTGAGCACCTCCCATAAGCTGAGAACGAAATTAATAGGTGCATGAAGAATACAAAGCTGAAAAAGAAATATCCCTTCTGTGCCAGGGGAGTGGGGAAGGCAGTCACATCTTCATGAAACCACAATACATTTGTAATAAAAGTATCTCATATTAAGTCCATGCAGCAAGTTGACTGATCTATTTGCTTCATGGGAATCACTCTGTGGGATTCATTAACAGGCAAAAGCCGTCCATTCTTGCCTGCATTACCATGAACGGCAGTTGCTTTGGGATGGGTGAAGCAAATCACAGATGTTACCTGTGGTTGGAGAGAAAAGAAATTATATTTACTAAGCACATGCTGTGTGCTCAATGCAATGCTGCTTTTACAGTCTTAACCCTCAGAGACTTTAGGAAGTAGGTATGATTTTTTGTTTTATAATCCCTAAGGGACTTCATGGAATATGTCCAAGTTGATAGAGACCTCGTTTGAGTTCAGGTCTGTCTAACCCCAAAGCCACCTGCATTGCCACTCACCTTCTTAACAAGGAGCAGAAAAGGAAACAGTCTAAGTTCTGTGGCCTTTCATTGATTTCTGGACTTGCCCCTCACTTGATTTTATTATGCTTTCATTAGAAATCATTTCATTAAATCTTTTAAGACCCCTTTAGAATGTGGTGAAAATAATAAGTACAGAATGGGAGTGCTTGGACCAGAACATTTTTCCAAAAAGGGGAAAAAAATGTTTTAAATTAGTACTGAGAAGTGCTAATCCTTCTAAGGGTAGAGGGCCTGGAAGAATCCAGATGGTGCCTCTTTCCACTTCCAACCAGCGTCACTGCCAGAGAACACACTAGGCTCATTTCCTTCCCACTCAGAGGACAGTCTCAAGGGTAATTCGGATTTTAAAAATACAATGCAGTCCTAAGACTGCAGCCCTGAATTCTTTATGGTAAAGGCAGGAGAACCTGAATTAGCAAAGGAGAGCAAGGTAAACAAGCTCTCCTTTTTCTCAAAGTCTGCAAACAGGAACACTCCCCAAGAAAGATGGCCCAAAGGTGATGCATTCCATGCCTTAGGCCCTTGCAGGAGTATTTTCTAGCAAAACAGGGAGGCAGGTTTCCCTACCTTTGGGTTTTCAACTACCCATGATATAGGCTTTACTTAATACAAAGCAATGTAATCTTTATGTTTTTCTGTATAATAGTCCAACCAGAACATACATTACTTAAAGGGATTTTTTTTTTTAAAAAGTAAAGACCTGCACATAGAGACCCCTCCGTCCATCACAAATCTTCTCCTAATGCCCCCATTGGACAGAAGACATCAGTGTTGACAGTTGGTCCGTTTATTGCCATTTTGAAATACGTAGAGCTTGTTAAGGCTAAAAACTGTCTACTAAGTTACCTACTGTTTGATAGATTGAATTCCAGCTGTGGTCCATGGCATAGAGGAAAGGCTAAAGGAAAAAAAACATGGATCTGCTTCTGTTTTTTAGTTAAGACTTAGTTCCCTGGTCAGAAGTCTACCAAACACCTGAAAAGGTTGAGTTAAGACAGTTCTTGACTTTATGATATCCTACTGAAAGTAACTGTATGTGTGATGAATCAACATTTTCATTTACAAATTACTACAATCAAAGCTAGACCTTTATCATTGTTACTTTGGGAATAGAAGGAATACACTTACTAATTGCTTCTCCCTGCTGTGGAACTTCATGAGTCTGTAGTTAGTCTTGACATGTGCACATGTGTGTGTTGTGTGACTAATTGAAAATAGTCTTGGAAGAAGTTCTTTTTTAACCTCTGAAGAAAGGACCATAAATGTGTGGACATTAAAGTCCACATGTTTTGGATGGATGGATATGACTACGTGAGAAGAACTTACCCCCAAACAAGGAACTCCCAGTCACTAGTCCACTCCTGGAAATGGAACATTCCATCCTTTTGACTCCACTCCACAAAGCAACCCAGTTCCCAAGGCCAGACACACACAGACTAAAAACTTGAACTCATGACCTTCAAATCCTAGACACTAATTCAGTACCTGTCAAGATGTGACCAGGACCACCTGCATCAGAGTCACCTGAGCTTGCATGTTAACATTGTGATTTCTATGCCCACACCTTCATTCTGGGTTAGAATCTCAGGTGAGGAGAGATGGGGGCCTGGGAAGCTGCCTTCTCAACAGCGCCCCTATGGTGGCTCTTACGTGTGACGGGCTTGGAAACAACTGGTCTGGTCCATCCACTCATGTTACAGATGAGAAAACTAAGCCCCAGAGAGGGGAGATGACTGGCCCAAGTGCACACAGGCCAAAAATACAGACTTTGACCTCTAGCCTAGTGGTTTTGTATAAGCGGCTATCTGACTTTGGTGCCTGCTAGACCTCGAATGGAGCTCCTTCAAATGGGAAAGGAGATGCTGCCACAAGGCAGCACCCAGAGAGTAGAGTACTGTGGTTCGTGGTCTTTATAACCAACAAACCCGCTAGAGAGTGAGAGCCCTGGTCTTTTCCAGCCTCAACCCTCCAACCAGTAGCTCAGAGTCTAGTTGCAGGGATGGTGTGAGTGCTGGGGGGAAGGTCAGCTGCTCTAAAAGCCTCGGCTCCCTCCCCTCCCCCGCAGCGACCTGGATGGTTGCCTCATGTAGGACCCCATCCAGGAACTATTTCAGGGTCTGGCTTAGGCCATGGAACGATTCCGCAGTTTTGCCAGATAAGGGTTACCAGATGACCATCACTGGTGGAATATATATGTGTGTATGTGTGTATATATATATATATATATATATATATATATATATATATACACACATACACACATATATATATACATATATATATATATATATATATGTATATATATATATACACAACGATTGCAAATTCTGGTTTTGGAGGAATTTCTTTTATAGTCTTGATTTCTTGGAATAGGAAGGTTTCACTCTCTATTAGCAAGGGGGAAAAAAAGGATGTGAATGAGGTGCTGTCCTGATTGGAAGCAGGGTGAGTTTTTCAGACACTGACATCCACGGCTGAGCTTGGGACATTGCCAGTGGTGAGCTGGACCAGCTGCCAGCTTAGAATTTGGCAGGGCTGGGGTGAATGGTCCCCGTGAACCCCAGCTCTCACCCTCTGAAAATCAGGGGACTGAACCATGACCTGAGATTGGGGAAGTTTGTGTCATCGGCTTAATTCTAACCCAGTCTTACTGGAGACACTGAGCATGTCGCCGAGCTCTCTGGGCCCTGGGCCCTTCATCTTTAAGGGGCAGGATTGGTCAGGGAATCAGTCTGGCTCTAGGCTTCTGGGCTGTGTGTCCAGGTTAGGGGGTGGGTGTGGAGGTAGAAGGGAGCATGAATTCCTCCCCCATTCCCAACCTTGCTTTTAAGTACAGTGGCCCTGATTTTAGGTTTTATAGATTCATGCCTCCATATAAGGGTTTTTTATTAAAAAAAAAAAACAAAAACAAAACAGATGTTAGAAACTAAAGATTGACCGCCAGTGAACTAGGTTCTTTATTCTAGTTGTGCATTAGAATTGCCTGGAGCATCTTCCAAAAAGCAGAAACAAAGAAACACACATCCCTTCTCCCTCCCCAACTCCACCCAGATAATCTGATCAAATCCGTCTGGGCTGAGGGCCCAAGCATCAGTATTTCTCAAAGACCCAGTGTGATTCTGATGTGCAGCCAGGTTGAGAAGCGCAGGACGGGATGCTTGAGCTGCCTGGTCCTCCTAAAGAAGAGTCACGCAGACTCTTGCCCCGCTGGAAGAGCTAAGAGGGTCCGGGTGGCCACTGGCTGGGGAGCCGCCGAGGAGCGTGACCTCTGACTTGGTGTTCCCCCGCAGGCATGCCCGGGAAGAACAACGTGGCCGCAGCTCTGCGCCAGGCCCCCGGGCAGAACGGCACCAGCTTCCACGGCTGCATCCGGAACCTTTACATCAACAGCGAGCTGCAGGACTTCCGGAAGGTGCCCATGCAGACCGGCATCCTGCCCGGCTGTGAGCCGTGCCACAAGAAGGTGTGTGCCCACGGCACGTGCCAGCCCAGCAGCCAGTCCGGCTTCACCTGCGAGTGCGAGGAAGGATGGACAGGGCCCCTCTGTGACCAGAGGACCAATGACCCCTGTCTTGGAAATAAGTGAGTTTGGGCTGCTTGGTAGTTAAACCCACACACTCCAACCCTCAAAGCAAAACCCCAGAGAGGAAAGAAGGAAAGGGGGGAGTGGGGAGGGGAGAGAAAGAAGTCAGTTCATTAGCATTGTCTCCCTTATATTCCATCCATCATCCTCCCTCCATTCTTATCCTCTCCGTCTGACCCATTTCCATCCCTGCGGTCCTCCACCGTAGATGCGTCCATGGCACCTGCCTACCCATCAACGCGTTCTCCTACAGCTGCAAGTGCCTGGAGGGCCATGGGGGCGTCCTCTGTGATGAAGAGGAGGATCTGTTTAACCCCTGCCAGACGATCAAGTGTAAGCATGGGAAGTGCAGGCTCTCAGGACTGGGACAGCCCTACTGTGAATGCAGCAGTGGATACACTGGGGACAGCTGTGATCGAGGTAAGCCAACCCAGCTGGGCACCTACCTCTATCTTGGCAAAGCAAGAGGGGCCCCCATCTTTGAACAGAGAGAGAGAGAAAGGAAGACACACAGAGGGGAGTGATCTGAGGAATGCCAGATCTTTGTACTGTTTGTAGTTGCTGCTGTTGATTTACTTAACAGTGTTAGGAAGGCACAGACGTGAAATGTCCTAAACCTCCATTGCAAGATATTATACACCCTTCACAAGTCTTCTCACACTTGATTTGCTATGAAATACTACTTTCCCCTTATGCAGGAGCACATTTACTTTCCTTCTTTCTTACCTTTACCTGCTGTTCTCATCTGTATAGATTACTGATTCATCTTCTGGCACAGAGAAGAGGGTACTAATAATTCTGCTCTAGTTTTAGGACAAAATCGCCTTTGACCTTAGAATCAACCGAGGTATCACAGTAAATTATGCAGGTGAGAGGGATGGAAACAGGCTGACATTTCAGCCCACCTATTTCCTTCTCCTGTGTCTGCGTGATCAGCATGTGCTTTGCCTCCAGCTGGCAGGGATTTTGTTGTGTGTATCGGAGGGATGAGACGAGAGGAACGTGCCCATGGAGGCTTTTAGCAGATGTCTCTTTTTGAACTAGTTCATACTTGGGTAATTTATGAAGTTAGTGGAATGTTACTTGTATTAAGTAACAGATTGAATGATATTAAACTCCAGGTCTAATAAATTAAATTGCGTACTCTCTGAAACGGCGCCCTCGGTAAACAAAACCAGCTGTTAGTAGTGTAAAAACAGAAGATGTATATTTTTGCTGTAAAGGAAAAGATTTAGGAATCCAATTTCCTTGTCAGCCCAAAAGCGTAGTATTTACGGTCCACATATATCGTATTCACTTTGCTCAAAATAAAGGCCGAAAAGGAGTGTTTTTCAAAGAACTGAAGGCTGTGCCACCAGCCCATAATATGGCATATGAGCATAACACTGAAAACAGCCGTTACGAACAAGAAGCAAAAGCAGTGTCTCCTGAACTGAGTTGTAGATTCACGGCCACTTCGCACGACTTACAGCGACTGCCCTTAAACTGCTTGTGCTTTTTGTTCTTTTCTAGAAATCTCTTGTCGAGGGGAGCGGATAAGAGATTATTACCAAAAGCAGCAGGGCTATGCCGCTTGCCAAACAACTAAGAAGGTCTCCCGGCTGGAATGCAGAGGGGGGTGTGCAGGCGGGCAGTGCTGCGGACCTCTGAGGAGCAAGCGACGGAAATACGCTTTCGAATGCACTGACGGGTCATCGTTTGTGGACGAGGTTGAGAAGGTGGTGAAGTGTGGCTGCGTCCACTGCGCCTCCTAAACCACGTCCCTGGCAGCTTTGGTCTTTGGAAAATGTTGTATACTTCTTGACCCTGTTGGACTCACGAATGCTTCATAGTGGAAATAATTGAAATATATTGTAAAATACAGAACAGACTTATTTTTATTATGAGAATGAAGACTTTTTTTCTGCATTTAGAAAAAAAAAAAGAAATGCTTGAACTAAAGCTTCCCCAACACTGGAGAAGTATAAAGAATGATACACCTGAAGGCATTAGAACAACGATGGAAACCATGGTTAACTTGGATTCATCTTCGTAACTTGCTGGAGACCAGCAGAAGCACATACCCAGCGGAGAGACGAGGTTCTCTCTGCTGATGTGAAGTTGCCCAGAGCATTATCCCCTGTGCCCTGGTTTGCATCTACGCAGTTCATGAGGACAGACCAAGCACATGTGTGTGAGTGAGGGTGCAAGGCAGATGAATGGAACTCCAGCATTCACAGCCAGAATGAATGGATGAGAAATATTTTGTGCAAAATATAAAGTATCCTGAAGACCTGGGTTCCATTCATCAGAGGAGACGAGAGTGCTAAAATAAATTTTATCTTCTTTTTAAACGTCAGCATGTTAGCAGGAGAAGCACACAAAAGTGTTTATCTACCGTTTTCCAGTATTAATTTTTTGTAATATAAATGACAAAGGAGATGATAAAGAACCAATAGATTATTGATAAATAAATTAGTAATAATATGAATTTTTGTTTCTATGAGTTCTAAACAGCCCTATACAGTATTCAGTTTCAATGAGAAATATTTATTGTATCAAAGTACGTTGTACTTAACATTCTAGGCCATCCTTTTGCTGTTCCTCAATGCTTTAATATATATTAATTTATAATTGTCCTGATATTTTTGTACATTTTTCAAACTTAAAAATCAGGATTCTTTTGTGGTTTTTTTGGCAATAGTACTAACATAGGGTGTTATCTTGGGATAAATATGTGTTGATCTGTTTGTTTACCTTGACATCTGACCACTGGTGTCACTGACCTACTGGCCTCATTCAGGACACCTGCAGAGGGTATGTAAAGTCTATGCCTGAGACGGTCATTGTACAGAAAGAAGCGCCCCCCCCTGCAGCGTGTCCTCACAGAACAGAAATGGTGTGTAGCAATCGACACTAGAAAAGTAGATCTTTTACAAGTTAATTATTTCCTCGACTTTTTTTGCCCTTTTACCGGGGGTGGGGCGGGGAGAGAAAAGGCTGTCATGTCAAGAACTGTGATTTTTTTTTCCCCAAACAATAAAGCTCCTTGATTACCTTAATGTTCCCATGTTAACATGTTTGCTGCTGAATTACAATGTAGAATTGATAAGGATTTATAGTGGACCGTGCTCTTCCCTCATTAAAATCCCAGGGTACCCTGTAAAGATGCAGATGTTTCTTTCCAAAAACATTTTTACAAAGAAAACTAAACGTACATGTATAATTCAGTGTGCTTTGTCTTTCTCCAGACTAATATCAGTTACACTACTGATGTTTGTAAATTAAACAGATATTTACTTCATTAACAGCTTGTTGGTTTTCTTAGAAACTGCACAGTATTTAGAGTCTCCTCCTTAAGAATTTCTTAATCAAGGTGATACCAAAAGAACAGGGAGGGAAACCTATACCTTTTTGTTGCCAGAAATTGGCTTGAGATCAGCATACTGTCACATCTGGGTACTTTGGGATGGCCACATGAAAGAGATGGAGAAAAGAACACATTCTTGGCTAAGAAAAACAGTGCATATTCAATTAATTTTTCCCCCAAAATATTATAAGATGAAATCTAACTCAACCAAAATGGTATTTTCCTTTTTGCTGTTCTTTTCCCCTCAATTAGATCCAGATGGAAAATAACACAAGAAAAAGAGAACTTTTCTCCAAAGGTGCTGTCAGGCAAGGGTTGGTAATAGCTAGATATACCATCCAGAACAGGAAAATGACACTGACTGGGTGGGATATTAATCCTCACCCACCAGCTAAGAGTTCTTCATTTCCCTGTAAGAAAATCATGTGTGCGTGAACTCACGTGGACACGCATGTGCACACGCACGCGTGCACACACACACACTGCTGTTTCACAGACACAAATGTCCAATCATTTATTCACTCTTGTTTAAAATGTCTACATTTTAATTATATAAATATTATGCAGTCATTGTAAACCATTTATTCCTGTTGGTTGCTTCTTTTCTTCAAGGGTTTACGTTATCTTAATAGTCATTGTTTTCTGAGGGCTTATTATATGGCAGGTGCTATGCCATGGGCTTTATATGAAATATTCATCTCCCACTACAAGCCTGTGGGATTTTTATGCTGCTTGTTTTCCACAGGCATAAACAGCTCGAAAACAGAGGAGCTGAATTCCAGCTCAGGCCCTTCAGATCACGTGGTCTATGTTCAAGAGGTAAAGGTAGAAGCTCAGTAATTACTACCCTCTACTAAGGGACTTTTAAGCCTTGGCACTCATTTCCACAGCACAATTATTCTCTACTGATCCTGTCAATTTAAGTAATCTACATTAGAGACTTTATTTTGTTTTTGTTTTTTAAGGGAAAAAAAGTGAAATATTAGTAGTTTACAGAATGTTATTCTTTCTCCTTCCTGCTTATAAAGACACAAAATAGAATTATGTTTGCCTGGAATTTGGGCTGATTTAGCAAGTTTCCTAGGGGATTATTTGCTTCGTGATGGGACTACTTTCTGCAAGAGTCCTTCTTTGAGAAAATTCAATAGTCAAATAATTACTAGTAAATGAGACAAGGACATTATTCATGTTACAAAAGGCTGCCTACTTACAAAGCCTTGACCATAGGATTTCTTTAATAGGAAACTATTTTGGAGTATTTCCAACAGATTCAATATATTAAAACAAAAAGCATTTTGCATATCTCAGAGTCAAGACTACTTCACAGAGTAATGTACATTTTTAATCTGAAAAGATAAAGTAATTAAACATCCCTAATGTGTTTACTTTAAAGTCTCACATGAGTGAGGCGGTACCGTCAAGGACATGCCATGGAGATTTGACATGTGTTCAATTTAAGATGTGTTCACTGAATAATAACTCTCTCAATCTTCAGAATTTGTGTTCACCACAGATTTCCTGAAATTATTTCTAAGCACTAATAGACTAACCCTGGGTTTAGAATTGCTCTGAGCATTTTCTTTTTGGATGGCTTGCTTTGTCAGCAGCAATTCTTTCTGGAGAAATGATTGAAAGACTGTGGAAATCGATTCAGGGCTTAAAGATCCTGAGTGTCATGGTGTCATCTGCCTCACAGAGTGACCATTATTTCAAAAGTCATGTTTGTAAAAGTATATAAGCTGTAAAAGTATATAAGCTATAAAAGTATATGAAGCTTTATATAAAGTATATAAAGCTATATAAAATACATAAGCTATTTTCATTCTTAATCCTCTCTTGGGTACTCAAAAGTGACTTAACAAATTTTTATTTCCTATCTCCTGTTATGTGCAAGGAGCTATGCTAAACTTCAGATATATAGTTTCAAACGAAACAGATATTGCTTCTGCTGTTTTAGAGCACACACCCTATGCATTTGGAGTTGAGGTTAAAATGGGTGATGGATAATATACAAATGACTGAACTAATATATAATTTCAGATTGTGATAATCTCCCTGAAAGAAATTATGAGGTACTAGAAAAACGTAGAGTAGAGGGATCCAATCAAATACATATTGGGAGTTAGGGAATGCCTCTGTGAGGAAGTGACTCTCAAGCTAAGTTGTGAAGGATAAAGTAGGATCTACAATGGAAACAGATGGAAATGTATGTGAGGGTCAAGTGGGGCGGGGTCCGTGCAGAGGGAACAGCCTGTTTATAGGCCTGAGAAGGGAAAGACTCTTGTGTAGTCAAGGGAACAAAAGAAGTCAGTGTGGTCAGAGTGAGGCATATATTTATTTCATGTGTGTAATACAACGATGACTCTTTTCTGGCTTTATTAACTCACTTCATCTATTTTTTTTTTTTTGAGCATCTGTTTACAGTAAGCTTTTAAAGTGCCAACAAAAATGGATTTTCATTGTAAAATAGCAACTAGTTAGTTGTGTTTAACGCAGTTCCAAATGAAATACCTCTGAAGACACAGAAAATATGAACACTTACAATAGCACTGAAGGTTAAGAATAGTATTTCAGGAATCTCAAAGGAATTTTCATGAACTCAGAAGCTGATGAGGCTGGATTAAAAGAAACAACTGCTGGCCAACCCATGCTTTGAAACTCATGAGCATTCTTTGCTCTGGACACCAAGGCCAGAGAATCAGGAAAGGGGTCAACTGAAAAAAACAACAAAAATACCTGTGCATTAAGGGCACCACTTTGTGAGGATGCCAAGGGCTGTTCCTCCAACCAGTGAGGTAAAATTGTTCTTCATCTGCTAGGATGCTCCAATTCTCATTAAAGAAACCAAAACAGTGCAAAAAATACTAGGGAAGACCAGTAGTGTTACACTGAATCTGGAGAGATGTAGTCTCAATAATAAACCATTGGAGATATGGATTGAGCCTAGAAGAGCCATGGTAGCAATGCGTGCTTAGAATGATGGGAGAGAGAAGTACTTCATCAATTCAGAAATTCAGAGAACAATTGCATTATATGGCTCACTATTAAGCAAGTAATATGGTTTGAGCAAAAGCATGGTGGTGGAAATTACAGGCCATATTTGGGGGTGAGAGCTAAGTAGTTCAGAATTCTTGTTGGCAATAGAAGTTTATTAAGATTGTCTGAGTAAGAGAATGATTTGTCAAGACCTGAAATACGGGAATTTTAGATGGGTAGCAGAATGTAAAATCAATTGATCAGGTAGCTATTTCTTAAGTATAAAAAAAGGTAAGAGCCAGAAATTTAAAAAGGGGGGAAATGGCAAATGAATTAGAAGAGACTGTACAGAGTGTCTTGTTACAGTGGGAGAATTAATAATTCATGATGAATTGGGTGTTTGGCAGGGAAGAAGGGGAAATCAGGTATGACTTCTTTTGAGCTTGTCTGTTTGTTTCTGCTTTTTCTTAAAGCACAAGAATTGAAATTTGGGTTTCGCCGCAGCATGGTGACTGCATAGGGCTGGAAAGAGCTTGAGGATCAGAGTTGCTGACCTGGGAAGCCCCACCTTCTGCTCTCAACCCGTCTTCCACTCCATTGAATGAAAACAATGCATTTTTCTATATCATGTCTTTACTATCTTTAATTAAATGTCTTTAATGAACTCCTTTGTAGGATAACATCCAAACTCTTTAGTGTGGTATTCCAGATTCCTCACAAAGTGACCTCCCCAAGCCTGTAACATATGCTCTTAGATTGCCAAATTGTAGGAAAGGATATTTTAAAACAAATTATGAGCTGAGATGTCTAAAACCATAGGTATAAGATTCATCCACATAGAAGTGGTGGTTGAAGCCAAGAAAATAGATGAGCTAATTTAGATACTCAATGGAATGAACTTGACCAGAAGAATAGGACCCAACTTTAGATAATGCTCACATTTCTAGAATGAAGTGGTCCCAGAATGGAGATGAAGAAAGAGCAGTTTTAATAGAATGATGGAGTAGTAGCTGGATAGCCATGGAGAGGAACGGAAGTTATGAGTACTAGACTTCCCTCTCAATAAGTCTGATAGCAAAAGAAGAGGTGAGTCGGGATGGCAACTGGAAGAGTTGGTGAGGTCATGGGGCACTCATTCATTGGGTCAGTAACGATTGGTTTATCCCCTGCAGTGACAGCTTGTGAAGGTGTGGGGCAAACACTTGAGGTAGATACTGGAGGGAATACAGATGTCTAAGCTGAAGGAGCAAGACCACACCAGCTCACCTCTTACATGAGCGAGTTGAACATTGGAAGGGTTTACTGGGGCTGGAGAGACAGGATTCCTGAGAGCAAGAAGCCACAAAATTATTGAAACAGAGTGGAGAGAGTAATATATATATATATATATATTGCATATATATATATATATATATATATATATATATATATATATATATATGCAACAGTTCTTTTCCAAATGGACTTCTCAGTTGCCTCTTCCTCCCACAGAAGGGAAATAGAGGACATTGCAAGTGCTGACTGTGTCCAGAGATACAAAATTCAGCCCAGTGGAGGCGTTGACATCTTGCATTTGAAACTACCTTTGCCTTTGCGTCAGTATGTGGGTGGCTGAATTTGGATTCTAAAGAAAATCAAACGTAAAAAAAAGCACACACACAAAATGAGAGAGTGGGAGAAACAGCCACAGAGACAATCATCCAAAATACTTGCTGTCATTAATCTTACTCTCCCTCCTGGAAATGGCTAGAATTATTTTCAGTTTGTTCATAAGATTGTGGCAGAGAGATTAAGTAACTTGCCCAAGGTCACACAGTCCAGATTTCCTGACTCCAACCATAATGCGATATTGTTTTTATTGGAATTGATGGGCAAAGTCTGTGAATGTCCTCATAAGGTAATACCAGAGAAATGAGTATTTCTCAAGGGGAATTATCTTGTTTTTTGTTTTTTTTTTTTAAATGTCCATGAATAGCACTCGCTTGCCCAAGAAAAACACATTAAAATCTTCTTCTTTATATCTCTCATTTGGTAAAGAAAAATAAATAGTTCTTTTTTGCAGGAATTTTCTTTCGGAAACTGAGCCCAGAGAGATGGAATGAGGTTTATGTGGCTGCTGAAGGATCCCTGGTCATCATTCCAGTCAGGTGTGCCTTGATTGAGGGAGCCAACCGGGAGCAATTGAATCCTGTTGCTAAGATAGTCTCAAAGACAGGATGGAACATGCCCTAGTCCAGTTATATCAGCCACAGAGTTGCAGGCTTGGACTCATTCCACGTCTCAGGCAGTCTCTGTAAGAAAAAAAAAAAAAAAAAGACATGAAAAAGAACTAGAGAGAAACTCCTCTTTGAATAGGCATGTCTGATAACATCCCTGTCCACAATTTCAAAGGCCTGCATTATCCCAGAAAGGAGAAAGATGCACATCTGTGAATTGCCTGGGCTGGCAGTTACTTGATCCTGCTTGGTTTCTGCACACAACATCACCGTTCTATTGCCTCGACCACCAGCTCTTACTTTCAATTACATCTCTACATTGATTTTTTCACTCCTATTATTCCTACGTTAGCTCCAATTCTTCCCTTCTGATGACTGTCCACTCCTTTTCGGAGCTGTGAAATGAGCAGGAACACCTTTCTGAATGACATGCACAAACCTCCGTGTGATTAGGAAACAAATCTCTTATCATTTGGCAAACAAAGCACGGTGGTCTCACAGCTTGGAGAATGAAGTGGAAGTCCCTATTCTGTCTCATATAATCTCATTTTCCTCTTTCCCTCTTTCTTTTAAATTGTTTCGTATTTTAGAACATTAACACAGGACTTTACCATTAGGAAGGATAGTCTGAGAATGAAGAGCGGGAGGGTAACAATTCTCATCACAGCTGCAATCACAACCCCGCACACTGAAAGGCCAGGCACGCAAAGAGGGAAGAGGCCCCGGCAGTTCAACTTGGTCAGACCTAGAGCGGCTCCTTCTTGGCCCTGATACACGGGTACACATGCTCACACACACACACACACACACACACACACACCCATGTGGTTTCCTAGAACAAAATTTCACCTATAAACTCACTAATTCCAAAGTCAGAATAAATTAAGGAAAACCCCATGATACCTGGTCATCTGAGCTTTTAGCCCCAACTAAAGGACCTACATTTGCAGAAATTGTGGAGTGCCCAACTCAGAGACCATGCGAGCTCATCAGCTGAGGGAGACAAACAGGATTCTAGAAATCTAATATTCCCTCACATGGGAAAAAATTAAGTTACTCACCAAATTGCCTGAGATCCAGATCTAAAAGAATAATAGTTGCAGCTGTGTGTACTCACATTTTCTTTACCTGAATCCTATTCTTTTTAAGAGCAGAATCTCCATACACACAAGAAGCAATTTCAGTTGTGGCTGTCACGGTACAATATGAAACTGCCCAGTGAGCTCATAGGAAGAAAAGCACATCTGGAAAGACATCCTTGCCCTAAGAATATCAAGAGGTTACTTTTTCAGGTTCCTTTTCCTCACCTCAGCTTGGATCTTCCTCCTTTCACATTCCAGTTTAACGGAAATGTGTATCCAACCCTTGTTGTCGGGATATACCAGCATGCCTTAGTCCATCTCATGTGGACACCATGACATATCTGCCAGAAACACTTCAGGACCAAAGCACTTACCCTGCCAGCTGCTGGGCTCACTGCCATTGGACAGCCTTTATCTATCAGACCACTTTGGACTTGTTTAGCTTAAGAGAAAGCTCTTTTCCAGGGTCCCACACTCTTTGCAGAGTGTGTGCATTTCTACATGCAGTGACTAGAGGATGAGAGCATATAAATACCTAATCCCCTCTCTTCAATGTGGGATGTTGATGGAGGGCCACTCCAGCTTCAGAACTCCCCATGGGATTAGCCAAAACCTTCTTTAAGACTGCATCCCAATGCCACTTCTCCCTCTGCCCAAGCCTGCTTCCTTCCCTTCCTTTCCATGGGTGGTGATTCTACAAGCACTCCCTCATAAGCCTTATGCGCACACTGCCAGCTTCCTGGGGAACGCAACCTGAACTACACCTGTTTCCAAGTCAGGTGGTGAACAGGAAGAGGCAGTGCAGCAGCGAGATGAGCCTTGAGGCACAGAAAGTGGCAAACTGCCACCTCAGGGAAATCAGGGAGGTTAACAGGTGACATTTCTAAAATGAGGTTCGATGGCAGAGTGGCAGCCTGCTTGAGTGAGCCAGTCATTACTGTCTGAGCCCCCACGTGGTTAGTGCCCTAGAAACTGGCAGAAAGTTCCTTCTCATCTGCTCTGTACCTTTGCCACAGGTTTCACACTTAACCGTCAACAAAGGGTCCAGGTTGCTGTCTTACAGGCTCAGAACCCCAATACTTCCCCTTTCATGGCCTTCCTTCAAGATCATGCAGTCTCCTCATTCAGCCTCTCAAACATAAAAAAATGATTTCCACCTCCTCATTGGAGAATAGAGCTTCATCTCCTCAAAGGTCTTGACCTTGGCAACCCAAAGGCCTCCTATAACTCAGGATGTTTCACTCTTCCAGGAGCAAAAAAGGAATTATCTGGTGTCCTAGTCAGCTCAGGTTGTTATAACAAAATACCAAAGACTGGATGGCTTAAGGAACAGAAATTTATTTCTGGAGGCTGGAAAGTCCAAGATCTAGGTGCCAGTCAAGTTCTCTCTGGCCTGGTGCAGCCTACAATCGTTTTTGTTGGCCACAAGTAGAGCAAGAAATGAAGAAGATGCTGTATGCCTATCACTCTGGCCAACCAGAGAGTCACAAGAAGGAATGGTGTTTTAGTTATCAACTGTTGTATAACAAAGTTCCTAGTTCTCAGGGGACCTGACAGAAACAAACACAATTACTCTTTGTAAGATGAATACCAGCAATTTAAACATTAGCTGAAAATCCAAAGTGATAGAATATAAAACACTAGAGGAAGTAAGCCACCATAGATAGGGTTAACAGGAACAAGAATCAGGAGAATTAAATCCACTTAGCATTCATCTATTTAAATTATCATGTATAAAATATAGGAAAAGCATATCTAAAATATTTAAAGAAATAATCAGAAATTAAAATATGTTCCAGGAATAAGACAAGGTAGGTTTTAGAAAGAACCAAAGAAGTATGAAAAATGGAGCTGTTGAAATTAGGCACCAATATGAGTTAAACAACATAACAGATACAATTGAAAAGAGAATCGATGAACCAGAAAATAGATTTGAAGAAAATTCCTATAATGCAATATAAAGAGACAAAAAGATGGAAATATGGGGAAGGGGGGGAGGTAATGATAAATTGATGATAGTATGAGAAAGTTTAACATATCTACTCAAGTTTTCAGGAAAAATAAAATAGAATGAATTGATGAGAGCAAATATTAAAAGAGATAATGGTTAAGGATTTTCCAGAATGGATCAAAAATATGATTCCTTTGATTCAGGAAATGCAGCAAAGCTGAGGCAAGATAAATAAACAGAAATTAACTTTATAATTACAACCAAACTGCACCCGAAGATAATAAGAAGATCCTAAAAGCAGCGAGCCAGAGGAAAACAGATTATCTACAAGGTACTTAATTATTCACAATTTTATTGAGAGCATACTTCTCATTGACAGCAGTGGAAGTTAGAAGACAGTGGCAATGAATCCTCCAAGGGGTGAGATTGTTCAGTTCAATGTTAGTAAACTAGAGGTAGTGTGTTGGCTCAATGGAAAATTGGGGGTAATTATAATACCTACCTCGTAGGATTGTTACAAGAACTGAATGAGTTAGGCATGAAAAGGGCACTTAGCACAGTGAAATAATTATTTAATTAGTAAGTAATTAAATGTTTGCAATTATTAGTTATGATTATCTATTATAGTGGAAAAGACAGAGCAGTTGGAGATGAACGGATCTGGCTTCAAATTGAAGCCTTGTCTCCTATTAGCTGAGTGATCTTGTGTTTGTTATTTGGGCTCTCTGACCCCCAATTCCTCATCTGGAAAATACACTTACATCCTCCATCGTAGAATCAGTGTGAGGATTAACTAAGTTAGTGTAAGTGAAGCTCTTAACATAGAGTCAGGGCTACAACAAATACTCAAAAAGCATCACAATTTGTTCCTCCACGTGCTCCTTTCTAGCTGTCATCTTGAAATGCGATTAATTTTTTTAAATGTAAGTTTCTTTATCTGAAAAAATTGAGGTAATAATAACACTTATTTCATTAAGAGTAATTAATTAATCCATTCAATGTAGTCCTTCACTACTCATTTGCTGAGCATATACTTTGGACCAAGCACTATGCTGAGTTCTGGAGATCCAAAGATGTACCTGTGGATACAGAGCAAGATGAAATGAAATAATAATAATAAAAAAAAGATTAAATGAAATAAGGTGGGTAAAGTAACTAGCACCATGCCTATCACACAGAAAGCTCACATTCCGGGCTGAACCATCTGTCTTCCTTTCCCTGCCCCTGTATATATCAGGCATTGTACCCACTGTCAGTAGATAAAATGATTAGTGAGACGCAGGTCTCCTGCTCAGGATTTTGGGAAAGTTTTGAGAGGTCGTTAAGAGGGCAGGTCTGGATAGAGCCAGCCAAGTTCATATCGGGTTCCCCATTTATTAACTGTGTGAATTTCTTAGTTTCAGTGCCCAAACATAGAAGTTGAGAAGAGACTTAAATGCAAGCAGTTTATTTAGGAGGTGATTCCATGAAGCATATGAGGAAAGAGAGGAGTGAGAGAAAGAATGCCAGAGAGATAATAAAGGATGTGTTCATCACAGGTTACTGCTGTGGACAATTGAAAGTCACTTTGGAGTCCCTCTGAGTCTGTGGACCACATCTCAGAACAGTGCCATGGAGGGATAGAGAGTATTGGGTAACCACTAACTTTTGCCCCTAATTGATTGATGTTCACTCTGGGACCTTTGACTTTGTGAGCTATCCAACTCTATTCCCATGGCTGGAAATCTCTCTCAGAGATTCCAGGAAAGTGGTACAGGAACTGTCGAGTAGATTTATGTCTGTGGATATACAGACAGAATGCCCTGTGGTGATTTAATCTCTCTTAGCCTGTCCCACCCCATAAAACTGAGTGAATAACCATTTACCTGTATTATCTATATTTCCTCTAATGCTTATAACTCCTAGTGCCTGTTGAAGTCAACTCTTTTATTCACTCATAGAAGAGACTTGCTCCCAGCTAGACTGCATTTCCCAGCTTCCCTTGGTTTTAACTGTGTCCATGTGAAGAAGTTCTGACTAATGGAATGTAGTGAGAGGATGTGAGCCTCTTTCAGACCTGGGAATTAAGATATTGGGCATATCTTCTCCATGCTCTTTATTCCCATCTAGGCAGCTGAAATACAAACATGGCAGAGATCCAGCTTTGACCACGCAGATGAGAAGAGTGCACTGAGAATGACTGAGAAATACAGATGGAAGGAACTGGGTCTCTGAATGGCCACATAGAGCAGAGCTGACCCAGCCAACCTGGACCCATTAATCAGAACTACTACAGGAGAGAGAAAAATCAGCTTCTGTGTCTTTTGAGCCACAATATTCTGGGGTCCTAGGTAATAGCACCTTGTCTTCATCATGCATTCCTTCGTGGGGTGGTTGCAGATGGTAAATGAGACAATCCATGACAGTGCTTAGAACAATGACTGGCACCTAGTAAAGTTCTTGTGAATAATGAATCGTCATTATCATTTCTGCTTGCTAAGGTATGATCTTCTCGGCATGATCTGAACCACTTAAACTCAGAGTTGGGGAGGAATGGAACCCCAAAGAAAATTAGAGATGTTGTAAGAACTACAGGAACTGGATCCAATTATAGGAACTAGATTCTGGATAGACCAAAATAAATGTCCCTCACACATAATAATGATAACAACGTCTACCATTATGGAAGGTCTACTATATGCTAGGCTCTTTACTAGGAGGTTCATATAATTTTATTCATTCTTACAGCATTCTTATGGTATAAGTATTTGTACCCATATTTTCCTGTTGGGAAACAAAAACCCATGGAAATAATGGAGCATCATCTAAAAGGCAATCATCATTTGGGAAAAAGAAATAAAACAAACTCTACCTCAATCAAGATTCTCACTAAGTCTTCAGATATTTGAAAATGCAACTGACTTTTAAGAGGATGCAACAAATGACAAGTGTTCAGGGAGTTTCTGAGCCACCTGAGGGAAGGTTAGGTAACATGCAACATTTTAATTCTATTTTGTCTGGCGCCTTCACAGCTCACTCTTAAGGGATCCTAATCATTAATCACCCAATGACTTTGTGTCTACACTCAGGCTGCTGGGAAAATGATATATCTTGAATTTTAAAGTCATGGTAATGGTCCCCAAATGAGACCAGAATACTGATTTTTACCATTATCCACACAAAGTGTCTAGACCTACAGGACATTAGCAGTTTTCTCTCCTGGGCTATGACTTTGTATAAATATTCATGCAAACATAATAGGACTTTGCATGGAAAGAGTTTCACAGAATCACTGCACAGACTCTGCATTTTCACTAAGGAGATATCCTGGGAGCAGGAAGGCAGCTCTGAACTCTGTGCAGTAAATTCCCTGATATTTAGACCTCAGGAAGTATTTTCTCAGAAAAAATTTATACCATATGAGTAAATTTCCAGTTAATCTTCCCCCTCCCTGACCACCATCAACCATCTCCAGCCCCACTCTCCTTCTGCTAATCCTCTTTTCTCTGGCCTTTAACCAGTCCAGGACAAATGGAACAGCTAGCAAGGAAGTGATCATTCCAGGTTGCAGACTTCTCTGTTTCCAAGAGAAAGGGATGTGAAAAAGGAGAAAAGCCACAATCTCAGGTGGAGAAAAGCAAGGAGAGTCCAGGAGCCATTAGGACCTCATGGCAATGGCCATAACAAAGACTCCTTCTTTGACCAAACTTCAGTCAGGCTCCTCTGAGTCTTCTTCTTAGCTAGGTCCCTTCCTTTTCGAGCTGATCTCAGTTTTAGCAAAGAATCTTACAAAGCCAGTTTATCAAGAGTCCCACCCCCACCTCCCCCTTCGTCAGAATGACCATCATCAAAAAATCTACAAACAATAAATGCTGGAGAGGGCATGGAGAAAATGGAACCCTCCTACACTGTTGGTGGGAATGTAAATTGATACAGCCACTATGGAGAACAGTATGGAGGTTCTTTAGAAAACTAAATCTAGAGCTACCAGCAATCCCACTCCTGGGCAAATATCTGGGAAAAAAACCATAATTCGAAAAAATACACGCACCCCAGTGTTCATTGCAGCACTATTTACAATAGTCAACACATGGAAGCAACCTAAATGTCCATCGACAGAAGAATAGATAAAGAAGATGTGGTATGTATATACAATGGAATATTACTCAGCCACAAAAAAGAATGAAATAATGCCATTTGCAGCAACACGGATGGGCCTAGAGATTGTCATACTGAGTGAAGTAAGTCAGACAGAGAAAGACAAATATCATATGCTATCACTTATATGTGGAATCTAAAAAAATGGTACAAATGAACTTATTCACAAAACAGAAATAGAGTCACAGATGTAGAAAACAAACTGATGGCCACCAGGTGGGAAAGGGAAGGGGGAGGGATAAATTGGGAGATTGGGATTGACATAAACACACTACTATATATAAAATAGATAATGAATAAGGACCTACTGTATAGCAAAGGGAACTCTACTCAATACTCTATAATGGCCTATATGCAAAAAGAATCTTAAAAAGAGTTGATATATGTATACGTATAACTGATTCACTTTGCTGTACACCTGAAACTAACACAGCATTGTAAATCAACTACACTCCAATAGAAATTATAAAAAATAAAATATTAACATATTAAATAAATAAATTCCAAGGTAAATCTTAAAAAAAAAGAATCCCCCCACCCTTAATAGTCAGTTAAGCTCCTCCTCCCAAATCCTTGATCTCTAATCTTATATCTGGAGTTGCATTCTATCTCTCTCCCCTATTGCAGTAGTCTTGAATAAAGTCTTCCTTGCCATTTTTAACAAATGTCCAGGCAAAATTTTTCTCTTACAGCCTTTTCCAGCAAGTAGGGCTGGAAATTTCTGTGTACTGTGTGCCACCATACTGAGCTGTGGATTCTGTATAAACTATCTAGATATGTATCCTAGATGGACACACTCATACACAGGTTTTCAAACAACTTGAGGAGATACCCCAGCTTGCTTGTTTTCTCTTATTGACCTTCTATTATCCTTAGGCGAGTGTTCAACCTGAACAGATGTAATGACTTTGTTAAATTAACATTTGCTAAGTGGGGCACAGGGTGGCAGACGTTATCTGCATTCAACAACAGATCACAAGAGAAACTGAAAGAGAGAAATTTATTACTCACAGGTCCAGGAGGAAGTATACAGCATGCTACAAGTGTCCACAAGGTACGTGGCCAAAGCAGGGTGCAGGCAGAGAGGGGCAGGACCTGGGGCACATACCTTTATTAGGGTCCATGGGTAAAGTGCACTGGGGTTCCAGGGCTAAGGCCAGATTGGTTGATTCAAACCAAAAAGAGCAGATTTTGGTAAACTCCACGGGGGCTTCCATCTAAGGGATGGACAAGGGGAAGACCGTTGCTCACAAGGGCTGTTGGAGAAGTCATATCAGGAACTTTGATTTGCTTGTGACCCTCTGGGGTGCTATCTAGGGCATGCACTTGCATGGGGTGGCTAATGTCAGCTTAAGGCCCCCCGAAGCTGGCTTGGCCAGACAGCAATACCATGGAGTACTGAGCTAAACTCTCAGCCACAGTCTAGATTTCTTCATCATTTAGGCTAGGGAAGAATAGCTGCCCCTCCCAAGTCAAAGAGGTTGTCCTGACGCTCAGTGAAGAAACGAAGTGAGGATGCTTTGTGAAAGGCCAAGTTGTACAAAGGGAAGATTTACTATGGAGAGAAACAAATATTCAGATGATACTGAGACAATTAGGGAAAAGTTCACAACATATTAAGTGAAAAAATCAGGCAACAGAATAACATAAGCAGTATTACCCTAATTTTGAACTATAACATGAGAAGATAAACATAGGAAGAAAAAACAGTAAAATGTAAAAAGTGATCATTTGGCTAATGGGCCTATTTTATACCAGCATGCATTTTCCATATTTTGTTCACTGACTATTTATAGTTTTATAATTAAAAATAAGGGTTAATAGTATATGAACTGGAGTCTGCAGTTGGAAACTCTGTTTGAAGGACACTTTGCCATGGATAGCAGGGCTCGAAAGAGAAGGTTACATTACAGAACTGGCGTTTAGTGATCTCCCTCCCCCCTCCCCCCAGCATTTCCCACCCTTTTTCTCTTCTTCCTCCCTACCTCCCTCTCCCTCTCTTGCTCCATCCCCAGAAGAGAAAGCAAATGCTTCTTTGAAGCAAAACTGTTTCCCCCAATATCCAGGCCCTTTCTCTGACTCATCTTCTAAATCAGCCTCTTTCCTTCCCAAAATCCAATGTCCTTCAAAAGATGAATTCTGTTGAATAAATGATTCTTTATCTCATTATATAGGAATATTAATCCATGCCCTTCCTACCTCATTGCTGTTTTCTTCCATGTAAATATTGAAAGGAATCTAGCGTGTGAAAGCACTTTGTAAACTACTTAATCACTATGGAAATAAAAATTAGCTATTTCTCATAATTCTCATGTATTCTTATTGTAGTACTTGTAATACTGCATTAGTTAATTAGAGCTGAAAGTTTGTCTTTCTCCTTTTCAGACCAGTTCTGTGAGAGTCAAGGGTATTTTTTTCTCTGTGATATGCTCAATGTCTGGCATGGGGTAAGTGATAAAAATATCCGTCAATTGTGAGAATCAACATATTTGATAAAAAATGGAAATTTAATCAGAGGATCATTTCCGTAGTAAGAAATGGAACTGTGAAGCAGGTCAAAAGCTACCCAGCCAGGGTTCAAATCCCAGGCCTTCCCATGCTGAAATTGTGACCTTGGGCACGTGTCAAGCTCTCTGCACTTCAGTTTTCTCATTTGTAAACTGAAGAAAAAGATCAGCTGCCATCCCAGCGGGTCATTGTGAGATTGTTGATTAAAACACCTGAAGTGCTTAGAATGGTTCCTGGCACCCAAGTAAGTTTCCTTCAAGTGTTGGCTTTTATTTTATGATTATATTTAAGATGCTTGTACTTTCCCAGATCAGAGACACAGAGCCTCCAACACGCCCTTGCCATCCCTCTTCTGTTCCTAGCCTAGAAAGCTTCCACAGAAACCAAAAATATAGACGGGAAATACAAGGATAATATGTCATTTCCCAGCAGCTTCAACCACTTTCTTCTTTCCCGTGCTCTTATTAATGTACAACGTCATCCCCCATTCTAGAGGATCAATGCAGTGAAGTCAGGTTTTACATCTGATTTCTATTTATATTACCAAAAATATTTAGCCCAGTGCTTCACGTATGGTAGACTTTCAAGGGTGTGTGATAAATGAGGGAAGTGGCAATAACAATATCGGGGCTGATTTGAGAACACAAGGAAAGGTAAAAGAAGTTTAGGAGTGTGGGTAGGAGACACTGAGTGGGGACCCACAGGTTGACACAGGTCGATACAGGTCAGTAGTTTTTAAACTGTGGCTGTGGCAGTGTGTGATCCTGTAATTTTGAATATGTATACATATTTGTTCCTAGCATAGAGCTCCTAAAACCCTTGGAATTTCCTAAGTGGTGAGAGCCATAAAGGCGTCTTTTGTTATGGTAATGAGGTCATTTTAGAACCCCACCTAAGGATGGAGACTGGTTCCCAGGAAAACCAACCATGTGATCTGAAAGTCCAACTTTCAATCCCACCCCCTGATATCCAGGGAGGGGAGAGGGGCTGGAGGTTGAATCAATTGACAAGGCCAATGATTGAATCAATCGTGCTTATATAATGCAGCCTCCATAAAACCCACAGGGGTGGCATTTGGAGAGTTTCTGGGTTGGTGAACGTGTGGAGACTGGAGAGAATGGCAAGCTGGGAGAGGGAGTAGAAGACACATGCCCTTTCCCAAACCTTCTCCTTTGCTTCTCTTCATCTGACTGTTGATTGCATCCTTTAATATCCTTTGTAATAAACCAGTCATCTGGTGAATAAATAGGTTTCCTGAGTTCTGTGAGCCAGTCTAGCAAGTTAATCAAACTCAAGGAGGGGCTCATGGGAAACCTCTGAGTCACAGCCATTTGATCAGAGGGCACCGGTGACAATCTGGGACTTGCAAACTGGCATCTGAAGTAGGGTGGGTGGGTGGGTGGGGGCAGTCTTGTGAGACTGAGCCCTTAGCCCGTGGGGTCTGATGCTATTTCTAGAAGATAGTGTCAGAATTGAGTTGAATTGTTGGACACCCAGCTGAGGTTTGCAGAATTGCTTGTTGGTGTGGTATCCTTCTCCCCGCCCCGCCATCCCCCTTCTTTGTCCCAGCCCCTGCCCATACCCACACAATGGAATGGCTTTTAGAATCTTTAAGGTGGCAAAGGGGTGGAGGTGGAATGAGAAAGAGGCTGAAAAAGTAGGCCTCTAACACACCGCCCCACCCTTGAAACTTAGTGAGGGAAGTCTCACTTTTGTTTCCTTCTATATCCCTTTATTGAGGCTTCATATACATATAGAAGTCTTTTGCTTAAAAGAAAAAGAAAGAATGGTAATTATCACTCCATGTCTATTCAAGTGCTGGCTCCAATTAGATAATGTGATACCTGGGATTCACTTCAAGTCTCCATTGCTGTCTGTGTTGACTTCAGAATGCTGTAAGGATTTATTACAAGGTCCAGATTTAGGGTGACATGAGTTTCCAAGGAGGAGCATTTTTGATGAATTCACTGTAGACCGTTCATTAAAGCTACAGTATAATTTTCAAAAAAGTAAATAATGCAAATCTTTCATATAATATAAAATGAACATGTGACAAATAGTTTACTTAACATATTTGTTACTGAGGGAATCTATAGGATTTAAAACAGCATGTTTCAGTGCTTCACAGCCACATGTGACTTGTGGCTACCATATTGGACAGTGCAGATGAAGAACATCCCCACCATTATGGAAAATTCTATAGGAGAGCACTGCTCTAGGTAACGGTAAGTTCTGTGAATAACAGGCTGGTAACTATAGAGGATTCCCAGAACCTGGACAGATTGAGAAAGCTGTTTTTGGTTTCTTAAGGGAGGAAGCAGACTTTGGTTTGAAAGACAAAGAGCTCTGTTAAAATCCGATCTGATGAACTGTTTAGGCTGATAGTTTGTGCCAAAGCTCTGAAGTCAAGCAGAACAGAAGAGCTGGAGGAATGCAAGGAAGGCTGGACAGAAGGACAAAAGGAAGATTCTGAAGGTACATGGAACTTGCTTATGACTCTAAGAGTAGAAGCAAGTTTTTCTTTCCTTTTTTCCTAGAAGGGGTCACTTTGGCAAATCCTTCTGTCATGCTCATGTACATCAGGGGTCTAGTCACTCACTTAATCATAGCCCTGCATGTTGATGATAAACTGTTATGCAAATACTACAAACGACAGTGTTAATTATTGAATCATCTGAAAGGCTGGGAGGGTGGATCAGGGCAGTAGTGGTTCTGGTTGTTGTGGACTTTTCTGTTCTGAGAGATTTGTGATTATTATTAAGATATTTCTAGACTTTGCTGTGGAGGTCTAGGAAGGAACTGGAAGGAGAGGTGACTCTGATTTGAGTGGGCTGCTCACAGGGTTCTAGAGATAGAAATGGCCCAAAGGAAACCTGTGAGATGGAACCTGGCTGAGAAACTTTCAGAGAAATGAAGTCCAGCAGCCAGCAACTTAAAGTTGCCTTCTTGTGTTGTGACCCCTTTACTTACTCTATCCTCAAGTTTCCAGCGGTACCCATCAGCTCCGTGTTAGCACTGACTTCTGAATAAATGTTGGACGAGGCAAACTAAGGAGGCTAAGGCACCAGAGAGTGAAGTAAGGGTGTGGCCAGAAGTAATGGCCACAGGAAGAAATCTAGGACAGACAATTATCAGGAAACTGTATTTCTCCTAGGGACACTTAGCAATCTTGAGAGGAGGCTAGAATTCTTGAAAAATGGAGGGTATTCAGAAGGCGCATAACTTGACATCACTTGGGTTACATGATAATCATCCCAATAGTTACAGTACTAATGGAACACCTGCTATATCCCAGACATCATGTTTACATGCATTGTCCTCGTTTAGTCTCCACAATACCTTGCGGAATAAATATTATTGATACCCCCAATTTATAGAAAGAAAATTGGCTCACTATAACAAATAACCCCAAATCTCAGAAGCTTTCAAAAATAGAAGTTAATTTCTTACTCAAATAAAATGAAAAAGGGTGTTCTTCGTGGGCATGGAGTTCCCCTCCAAGTGAGAGTCAAGGACCCAGATCCCCTCCGCCTTGTGGCTCTGCCATGGTCAACGAGACTGTGGTGATAATCAGTATCTCCCTGGAGGAGGGAAGCGAACATTGTCAGGGAGAGTTTTAAGTGCCTGCCTTTGGAAGCACTGCCTGTCACTTCTGATGACATCCCATTGGCCAGAACACAGACCATGGCCACACCTGACTTCAATGGGTCTGGGAAAGGGAACTCGCTGTTCCTCCAAAAAAGAAGAAATGAGTTTGGGAAACAGGTTGCCAGGTCTCTCCAACATCAGGCAATTGTCATTGCAGCTGATTTAAGAATATCAGAAGAGGGATTTGAAATGAGTTTTTTTTTGTTAATCTAGATCCCACACGACTGTTTATACACATACGTTTAGAATTTGGGAGTTGTTCAGCTTATCCTCATTGATTTGTTGGTTTATAAGACTCAGTTTCAAAATGGACTCGAGGTAGTTTACCAATTACAACCTATGACAGAAGTGGGAAAAGAATACTAGTTTTGGAGCAAATAAATCTGGTTTTCCTTATCTGTAAACTGTGGAGAATAGTGTTTGCTTTACTGTGCAATTATTACAGATACATAATGCACATAAAGCACCCTCCCCACTCCAAATATGCCTGGTAAATAGTACAAGCTCAATGAATAGTAGCTCTTCTGATGTGATTTTCCTAATAAGAAAAATAAAGGAGAGTACGGTGAAATGAGGTTTGGCTAACAAGAGAAAGTCAAAGTATTTAATACGTGACTATCTTAAAGCTTTGAAAAATGGTAATTAGAGGCTGGCACATTAAATTCTGAGAAAATTAGTGGCCAAAACAGTGGGAAACATAATCACAGCCCATGTGCAGAACATGAGTCAGCTGTCCGGAGAAACCCAGAATTTCCTGACACTGAAGATTGAGAGAAATTTTAGGAAAAGGACAATGGTTTAGGAAGTGGGTCACATTCTCAACCAAAGACCTCAGATGAGTAACAAATATTCTAGAACTATCTCTTATTGACATAATTTCCCTCAGGGGCATACTACCAAAACCAAATTTTGGGGAAAAAAAAGCCAAAATACCCAATTCTATCAGGATCAACAAAATAAAATCCAAGTAAGCAGTATTCTAATTATTTATCTTGACCCGGGAACAACATTCAAAGATCCACAGGATGAGTGAACACATCCTTAATGCCTTGTTCACCAGAGGGGGTACAAACATCCCAGGATATGTGCAAAAACAATCCAAGGGGCAAGGGAAGAAAATATTGCAACTTTCAGCTACGTTTACTTTTACCCATCCTATTCTGTTTTTATTTGTTTCACAAAGTGTATATTTTCCTAGTACTACATGCATATCGTCTATTAATAAATGAATATACCTATATTGGTCAAATAGGCTCAAAATGTTTTTTAACTTAAATGATCAAAAATCCTCTGTTTCAGTTGATCATCCATGAATACTGAATTTTTTTTTTGTCACAGTTCATCTTTTGATGAGAATTGCAGGGCAGGCTACCAAGGTTATGTACTCTGACCAGAGCCTGTAAGGTTTTCATTTTCCAAGTTTCCCTTGCCTTTGGGAGGCACTATGATAAGTGGAAAGGATGCCAATAATTGAGTAAATTACAGTGTTCATGTTCAAATACCACCAAGGTCAAATATAGCTGAGTTATAGGGAACGATGATGCCATCCCAGTTCTGTTTTCCTCAGGGGGTGGATAGATGAAGTAGATGGCATCTCTATTAATGTGGGTAGTGCCCCAGTCTGAGTGCTTGATGCACAGTACGTGCTCTCAGAAGGTTACTTGCCTCTCCTTAAGCGTTCTCCTTAAGGGCTCAACTGCTTTGTCCCCGCTGCTGGGCCTCCCGTTTATTTATCCCTGGGGCAGCTTCTCCCCAGAGAGATCAAATGTTTGCTCAAATTTAGCTAACATTATTCCTTTAAGGCAATCACATAGTCATGATATCGGGACTATGCTAATATCTCTGAAGTTTTTGTTTTAGAAAAGAGACTCCACACCAGGGAAAAATTAAACATTATGATAAAGGAATATTTAATTCCCTTCCTCACCCTGGAGTGAAATCCCCCCATCTGTTGGAGGGAATGCAATTGAACAGAAGCAATCTGAATACATCACTGCTCTAATATGCAGTGGGAGCCATTGTAATATGGCAGTTGGTGGGTAACCTCTGATGTCCAGTGTCTGGTTTTCAAAACCTCAGCTCCTGCATACGTCCACTGTGTGACCTTGAGCAAGTCAAATCAACCCCTAGTGCCTCAGGTTCCTCACTTGTGAATAGCACCCACCTTAAAGCATTGTTTTAAGGGTAAAATGACTTACACGGTACGTAGTACTTAAAGTAAGCACTTATTAAACATTCAATAAATATTAGCTATTATTATCAGTGATTCTCTCTCATTCCCCTTGTGGGGTGTTTATGCTGAAAGCGGATATTTTTTTTGGAGATAGCTACTCAAAAGGGAGATTCCAAACCCAATCGGAACATGTGAAAGCATCTTCACCTAATGCTTTGGTTACTGTATTGGAACCACCTCTGCTCACTGGTTTCCTCCTGAATCATAACCCTAAACCATCATCCTATTTTTCAGAATTCCTGGTCAACTAAGTTGTCCCACTGACCGCATAGACATCTTCTTTCAGTCCATTCAGTACTTTTAATCCTAGTCCCAACCACATGTGCTATCAAAGATGACATGGTGCAGGGGGTATTCTTCCTCTCTCCAGCTCTTTGGACCACAATCCCCAAGCCACACAGACACGGTCTCTTCCTTTCCAGACCTCACCTCAAACTTTCCACTTTGCTTCACATGATGATGGTGGCTCAACTCTGCCCATTTGGACTCTACGTGTATCTTCAGCTTCTCGACTCATCTCAGAATTGGATTGAAAGCCTATTTTACTTCGCTCTTTTGTAATTTTTCTTTTGCTTAGTTTGACAGTATTTAGAGCCAGTTATTTTTAAAAGCTTCAAAGTAACCCATTGTCTTTTTCTATTGGGACCAGCATTAGGAAATACTTTCAATATGAAATAAGAATTAAACCTAACAGCCCATTAAGTGTGTTGCTGCTGGCTTCATTAGAGCCTCCCAAGTCGGAAATCCACTGGGTGTACGCATCCAGGTCAAGACCACAGTATTCAGCGAGGTCTCTTTATCTGGCAAATTTTGGAAGACCTTTTAAAAATATGACTTTTTCTTTAATGCTCTAATAGTATTTCCTACATCAAACTCTTCCCAGCCTGGATTCTCAAACGCCAATATCCTAACAAGATAATTAATAACGATCCAGAAACTGTGTGAAAGGGATTTGGGATTCAAATCCAAGTTACCAACTGAGGAAAACTGAGGAAGTTTTTTCCCCTTTTTGAGTCTTTGGTTCCGAATCTGCAGAATGGAGATAAAAATGTCTATGTCACAGGACCTGGGAAAAATTAATGATAAGATAAATAAGATGCCCAGAACCACGACTGGCATATAAAAAGTACTTAATAAAGAGATATGATTATTTTCAATCTTTCAGGACAGTAGAATTGATTTTCTGGCAATGAGTCTGCACTTTCTTCCCTTTTGAGTGGGAATTTATGAGCTCAGTGTCCTGACACTGGTTAGCTCATGCTGACCAAAAGCTATGATCAGCAGTTACAGACGTCTGTGTTTGAAATCAGGAAAATAAATTATTTGTGGGTATAGAGTGGAGCAAATCTCTCACACAATGAAGCCCAAGGGTAAAAAATTACACAAGTGAACGATGACAAGTGGGTGCTATTAAAGAGCTGGGGTTTTGGAGTCTCTGTCTGACCATAAGCAAGCTTTTGAATGGCTCTGAGGTTTGGGTTCATCCTCTGAGAATGTTGATAATATACTGTGCCCTTCCCCAGGGTTAGTGATGATGAAAATTGAGATAATATGTAAAATGCCCAGCACTGGCCCGAGACACAGTAGACTCCCCACAAATGATCATTTCCAGCTCTTCCTTTATGGCAAAACAGTGGGAACCACCGTTTTATCCCCGTATCCACACATGCTTGGGAATGTGTGCATTTATTCCTGAGAATGACAGCCTCGTGTATCATTAGTAGCAGGTGATTAGGTTAGACTGCAAGCCTGAGTCTAGGAGATTCAGTGCTGGCTCCCATAGATCTAATTAATCTCACAGCTATGTCCTGATTTCTTAAACAGGAGGCCTCTCTCAAAATTCCTTCGAAAACATATTTCTTTCTTTTTCCCTCTCACCCGCATTTTTAACTTTTAAATTGGATTCTGTTCTAGATGTCGATCCCTGCATCCTCCACTGGCCATCACTTTGCCTCTCATCCTGATGGGCTCCTTAAAGCCTCATGAAGCCTTTTTTTTGTGTCCACCAGCATCCCAAATCTCCCCTTTCTGTCCTTGAGAGAAAAGTGCTTCTAAGAGGTGGAGGAGGAGGGTGCTGGGGAAAAGCCTCAGAATTATCCTGGCTGAATTTGGTATTTGCTTCAATCTTTGATCTCGGATGCAGTAAAGTGTCAGCCAGACCAAAGTCGTTTTATATATAGGCCTGCATAAGTGAAGTGGAGGGACTTCATGGTTAAATGATTAAAACGTTCCATAGAAGGTGCAAGATCAAAGGGCTGCTGGCTGGTTTTATATTTCTCTGGGGTCCCGCAGGCCATGTGGGTGACACAAATGACCTTGGGCGTGAAAGTATTCAAAGGCTGGTGTTTGTTTGTTTTATTCCCAAACGTGATTTGTGTTTCCCAGGGCTGCCTGGTGACAGGTTGTATTGTGGGCTCCCCACGGCCCCAGTCTGTGTTTAAGGGAGGCTTTCACTGGAACAGCAACCATAGGCAAGAGGGCATGACCCTGTCATGTTGCCACCAGCACCTCTTTCTGCCAAACCCCAAGGAAACAGACTACATTATATTACTGGAAGGAAAAGACCACAGTCTTCTCTCGCTTTTTTTCTTATTTCCAGTAAGAGTCAAGGAGAGGTTCACAAAGTCCAGGGTCAGTCTCTGGACCTAAGACAAAAGAGAAACCAGAAAATTTCCCATTGTCCCAACTGTCCTTGTAGGAGGGGCGGGAATCTGCTGGGCAGACATTTTTCTCAAGGTCCTCCAGTTACAGGAAACCTAGCAGGGGAGGAAGAAGTCGTGGGAGAGGATCTGCTGTCCAGAGAAGCATCATCAACTATCTTGGGTGACATGGAGCCTTAACAATGGAATAGCTAGCATTTATCAAGGAGCTGCCCTTTGCCAGGCACCAGCTCAAAGTGCAACCCACCCCTTGCAAAGTCTTTCATCCTCCTTCCTAATGGACATTGTGGAGGCCAGAGTGTGGAGGTGACTCCCTGAGATCACACAGTTTGAGCTGAGATTTGAACGCATGTTGGTCTGGCTCTGAAGTCCACACCTCCTCAATCACCCTGTGATGGGGTGAATTGTGTCCACCATTCAGTATTCACATGGTGAAGTCCTAGCCTCAGAATGTGACTGTCCTCAGGGATAGGGCCTTTAAAGGGGTCAATAAGTTAACATGAATTCATTTGGGTGGGACCTAAATGAATACGGCTGGTTTCCTTATATAAAGGGGAAATTTGGACACAGACTGTTACAGAGGGAAGACCATGTGAAGACACCAGGAGAAGATGGCCATCTTCAAGCCAAGGAGTGAGGCCTCAGAAGAAACCGACCCTGTTGACCCCTTGATCTTGGATTTTCAGCCTCCTGTAGAACTGTGAGAAAATACACTGCTGTTGTTTAAGCCACCCAGTCTGTGATACTTTGTTATGGCACTCCTGGTAAATTACTAGATATTCCTAGAGTTTGTCTGATTTTCCAAAGGAACAACCCAGGGAGGCAGGTGCTAGAGACACATCCCTCTAACTTACTCTGTGTGAGACACATACAATGAACTTATCAAAGAGTTACTTTTTAAGGCACTTGAGTATAAGTGCTGCTGAAAGAATATTGGTTCTTTTTTTTTTTAATCTTTATTGGAGTATAATTGCTTTACAATGGTGTGTTAGTTTCTGCTGTATAACAAAGTGAATCAGTGATACATATACATATCCTCATATCCCCTCCCTCTTGCGTCTCCCTCCCACCCCTCTAGGTGGACACAAAGCACCGAGCTGATCTCCCTGTGCTATGCGGCTGCTTCCCACTAGCTATCTGTTTTACCTTTGGTAGTGTGTATATATGTCCATGCCACTCTCCCACTTCGTCCCAGCTTACCCTTCCCCACCCCCATGTCCTCAAGTCCATTCTCTATGTCTACATCTTTATTCCTGTCCTGCCCCTAGGTTCATCAGAACCTTTCTTTTTTTTTCTTTTTTTAGATTCCATATATATGTGTTAGCATATGGTATTTGTTTTTCTCTTTCTGACTTACTTCACTCTGTAAGACAGACTCTAGGTCCATCCACCTCATGACAAATAACTTAATTTCGTTTCTTTTTATGGCTGAGTAATATTCCACTATATATATGTGCCACGTCTTCTTTATCCATTCATCTGTCAATGGACACTTAGGTTGCTTCCATGTCCTGGCTATTGTAAACAGAGCTGCAATGAACATTATGGTACATGACCCTTTTTGAATTATGGTTTTCTCAGGGTATATGCCCAGTAGTGGGATTGCTGGGTCGTATGGTAGTTCTATTTGTAGTTTTTTAAGGAACCTCCATACTATTCTCCATAGTGGCTGTATCAATTTACATTCCCACCAACAGTGCAAGAGGGTTCCCTTTTCTCCACACCCTCTCCAGCATTTATTGTTTGTAGATTTTTTGATGATGGCCATTTTGACCTGTGTGAGATGATATCTCATTGTAGTTTTGATTTGCATTTCTCTAATGATTAATGATGTTGAGCATTCTTTCATGTGTCTGTTGGCAATCTGTATATCTTCTTTGGAGAAATGTCTATTTAGGTCTTCTGCCCATTTTTGGATTGGGTTGTTCGTTTTTTTGTTATTGAGCTGCATGAGCTGCTTGTAAATCTTGGAGATTAATCCTTTGTCAGTTGCTTAATTTGCAAATATTTTCTCCCATTCTGAGGGTTGTCTTTTGGTCTTGTTTATGGTTTCCTTTGCTGTGCAAAAGCTTTTAAGTTTCATTAGGTCCCATTTGTTTATTTGTGTTTTTATTTCCATTTCTCTAGGAGTTGGGTCAAAAAGGATCTTGCTGTGATTTATGTCATAGAGCGTTCTGCCTATGTTTTCCTCTAAGAGTTTGATAGTGTCTGGCCTTACATTTAGGTCTTTAATCCATTTTGAGTTTATTTTTGTGTATGGTGTTAGGGAGTGTTCTAATTTCATACTTTTACATGTACCGGTCCAGTTTTCCCAGCACCACTTATTGAAGAGGCTGTCTTTTCTCCACTGTATATGCTTGCCCCCTTTATCAAAGATAAGGTGACCATATGTGTGTGGGTTTATCTCTGGGCTTTGTATCCTGTTCCATTGATCTATGTTTCTGTTTTTGTGCCAGTACCAAACTGTCTTGATTACTGTAGCTTTGTAATATAGTCTGAAGTCAGGGAGCCTGATTCCTCCAGCTCCATTGTTCGTTCTCAAGATTGCTTTGGCTATTAGGGGTCTTTTGTGTTTCCATACAAATTGGGAAATTTTTTGTTCTAGTTCTGTGAAAAATGCCATTGGTAGTTTGATAGGGATTGCATTGAATCTGTAGATTGCTTTGGGTAGTAGAGTCATTTTCACAATGTTGATTCTTCCAATCCAAGAACATGGTATATCTCTCCATCTATTTGTATCATCTTTAATTTCTTTCATCAGTGTCTTATAATTTTCTGCATACAGGTCTTTTGTCTCCTTAGGTAGGTTTATTCCTAGATATTTTATTCTTTTTGTTGCAGTGGTAAACGGGAGTGTTTTCTTAATTTCACTTTCAGATTTTTCATCATTAGTGTATAGGAATGCAAGAGATTTCTGTGCATTAACTTTGTATCCTGCTACTTTACCAAATTCATTGATTAGTTCTAGTAGTTTTCCGGTAGCATCTTTAGGATTCTCTATGTATAGTATCATGTCATCTGCAAACAGTGACAGTTTTACTTCTTCTTTTCCGATCTGGATTCCTTTAATTTCTGTTTCTTCTCTGATTGCTGTGGTTAAAACTTCCAAAACTATGTTGAATAATAATGATGAGAGTGGGCAAACTTGTTTTTTCCCTGATCTTAGAGGAAATGTTTTCAGTTTTCCACCATTGAGAACTATGTTGGCTTTGGGTTTGTCATATGCGGCGCTTATTTTGTTGAGGTAAGTTCCCTCTATGCCTACTTTCTGAATTTTGTCAAAAGCTTTTTCTGCATCTATTGAAATGATCATATGGTTTTTCTCCTTCAATTTGTTAATATGGTGTGTCACATTGATTGATTTGCGTATACTGAAGAATCCTTGCATTCCTGGGATAAACCCCACTTGATCATGGTGTATGATCCTTTTAATGTGCCGTTGGATTCTGTTTGGTAGTACTTTGTTGAGGACTTTTGTATCTATGTTAATCGGTGATATTGGTCTGTAGTTTTCTTTTTTTGTGACATCTTTGTCTGGTTTTGGTATCAGGGTGATGGTGGCCTCATAGAATGAGTTTGGGAGTGTTCCTCTCCCTCTGCTATATTTTGGAAGAGTTTGAGAAGGATCGGTGTTAGCTCTTCTCTAAAAGTTTGATAGAATTCACCTGTGAAGCCATCTGGACGTGGGCTTTTGTTTTCTGGAGGATTTTTAATAACAGCTTCAACATCAGTGCTTGTGATTGGTCTGTTTATATTTTCTATTTCTTCCTGGTTCAGTTTGGAAGGTTGTGCTTTTCTAAGAATTTGTCCATTTCTTCCAGGTTGTCCGTTTTATTGGCTGTAGTTGCTTGTAGCAATTTCTCACGATCCTTTGTACTTCTACAGTGTCCGTTGTTACTTCTTTTTTATTTCTAGTTCTACTGATTTGAGTTTTCTCCCTTTTTTTCTTGATGAGACTGGCTAATGGTTTATCAATTTTGTTTACCCTCTCAAAGAACCAGCGTTTAGTTTTATTGATCTTTACTCTCATTTCCTTCATTTCTTTTTCATTTATTTCTGATCTGATCTTTATGATTTCTTTCCTTCTGCTAACTTTGGGGTTCTTTTTGTTCTTCTTTCTCTAATTGCTTTAGGTGTAAGGTTAGGTTATTTATTTGAGATTTTTCTTGTTTCTTGAGGTAGGATTCTATTGCTGTAAACTTCACTCTTAGAACCGCTTTTGCTGCATCCCATAGTTTTTGCATCATCCTGTTTTAATTGTCATTTGTTTCTAGGTATTTTTTGATTTCCTCTTTGATTTCTTCAGTGATCTCTTGGTTATTTAGTAGTGTATTGTTTAGCCTCTATGTGTTTGTATTTTTTACAGATTTTTCCCTATAATTGATATCTAGTCTCATAGCTTTGTGGTCGGAAAAGATACTTGATATGATTTCAATTTTCTTCAATTTACCAAGGCTTGATTTGTGACCCAAGATATGATCTATCCTGGAGAATGTTCCATGAGCACTTAAGAAGGAAGTGTATTCTGTTGTTTGTGGATGGAATGTCCTATAAATATCAATTAAGTCCTTCTTGTTTATTGTAATATTTAAAGCTTGTGTTTCCTTATTTATTTGCATTTTGGATGATCTGTCCATTGGTGAATGTGGGGTGTTAAAGTCCCCTACTGTGATTGTGTTACTGTCGATTTCCCCTTGTATGGTTGTTAGCATTTGCCTTATGTATTGAGGTGCTTCTATGTTGGGTGCATAAATATTTACAATTGTTATATTTTCTTCTTGGATTGATCCCTTGATCATTATGTAGTGTCCTTCTTCGTCTCTTCTAATAGTCTTTCTTTTAAAGTTTATTTTGTCTGATATGAGTGTTGCTACTCCAGCTTTCTTTTGATTTCCATTTGCATGGAATATCTTTTTCCATCCCCTCACTTCCAGTCTGGATGTGTCCCTAGGTCTGAAGTGGGTCTCTTGTAGACAGCCTATATACGGGTCTTGTTTCTGTATCCATTCAGCCAGTCTATGTCTTTTGGTTGGAGCATTTAATCCATTTATATTTAAGGTGGTTATCGATATGTACGTTCCTATTACCATTTTCTTAATTGTTTTGGGTTTGTTATTGTACCAGCTTTTCCTTCTCTTCTATTTCTTGTCTAGAGAAGTTCCTTTAGCATTTGTTGTAAAGCTGGTTTGGTGGTGCTGAATTCTCTTAGCTTTTGTTTGTCTGTAAAGCTTTTAATTTCTGCATCGAATCTGAATGAGATCCTTGCTGGGTAGAATAATCATGGTTGTAGGTTTTTTTCCCTTTCAATCACTTTAAAATATGTCCTGCCATACCCTTCTGGCTGGCAGAGTTTTCTGCTGAAAAGTCAGCTATTAACCTTATGGGGATTCCCTTGTATGTTATGTGTTGCTTTTCCTTTGCTGCTTTAATATTTTTTCTTGTACTTAATTTTTGATAGTTTGATTAATATGTGTCTTGGGCGTGTTTCTCTTGGATTTATCCTGTATGGGGACTCTCTGTGCTTCCTGGACTTGATTACCTATTTCCTTTCCCATATTAGGGAAATTTTCAACTATAATCTCTTCAATATTTTCTCAGTCCTTTCTTTTTTCTCTTCTTCTCTGGGACCCCTATAATTCGAATGTTGGGTGCATTTAATGTTGTCCCAGAGGTCTCTGATGCTGTCCTCAATTGTTTTCATTCTGTTTTCTTTATTCTGCTCTGCAATAGTTATTTCCATTATTTTATCTTCCAGGTCACTTATCCGTTCTTCTGGCACAGTTATTCTGCTATTGATTCCTTCTAGAGAATTTTAAATTTTATTTATTGTGTTGTTCATCATTGTTTGTTTGCTCTTTAGTTCTTCTAGTTCCTTGTTAAACGTTTCTTGTATTTTCTCCATTCTATTTCCAAGATTTTGAATCATCTTTACTATCATCACTCTGAATTCTTTTTCAGGTAGACTGCCTATTTCCTCTTCATTTGTTTGGTCTGGTGGGTTTTTACCTTGCTCCTTCATCTGTTGTGTACTTCTCTGTCTCTCATTTGCTTAACTTGCTGTGTTTGGGTTCTCCTTTTCACAGGCTGCAGGTTCATAATTCCCGTTGTTTTTGGTTTCTGCCCCCCATGGGTAATGTGGGTTCAATGGGTTGTGTAAGCTTCCTGGTAGAGGGCACTGATGCTTGTGTTCTGGTGGACGAGGCTGGATCTTGTCTTTCTGCTGGGAAGGACCGTGTCTGTTCGTATGTTTTCGGGTGTCTGTGAACTCATTATGTTTTTAGGCAGCCTCTCTGTTAATGGGTGGGGTTGTGTTCCTGTCTTGCTAGTTGTTTGGCATGGGGTGTCCAGCACTGGAGCTTGCTGGTCATTGAGTGGAGCTGGGTCTTAGCATTGAGACGGAGATCTCTGGGAGAGCTCTTTCCGATTGATATTATGTTGGGCCAGGAGGTCTCTGGTAGACCAAGGTCCTCAATTTAGCTCTCCCACCTCAGAGGCTCAGGCCTGACACCTGGCCAGAGCACCAAGACCCTGTCAGCCACAAGGCTCAGAAGAGAAGGGAGAAATTTTAAAAAAAGAAAGAAAGGAAATAAAGAAAGAAAGATAAGAAAAGAAAAGTAAGTTATTAAAATAAAAAGTTTAAAAAATTATTAAAATAAAAAAACAAAAAGTATAAAGAAAAAGAAAGAAAGAAGAGAGCAACCAAACCGAAAAACAAATACACCAATAACAAGAACTAAAAACTGTGCTAAAAAAAAAACAAACAAAAAACGGACAGACAGAACCCTTGAGCAAATGGTAAAAAGCAAACCCAGACAAAATCACACAAAGAAGCTACACATATTCACTCACAAAAAGAGAAAAGGAAAAACAACAACAACAACAACAAAAATATATATAAAAGGAAGAGAGCAACCAATCAATAAACAAATCTACCAATGATAGTAGGCTCTAAATACTAAACTAAGATAAACATAACACCAGAAACAAATAAGATGCAGAAAGCAAACCCCAAGTCTACAGTTGCTCCCAAAGTCCACTGCCTCAATTTTGGGATGACTCGTTTTCTATTCAGTTATTCCACAGATTCAGGGTACATCGAGTTGATTGTGGAGATTTAATCCGCTGCTTCTGAGGCTGCACAGAGGAATTTCCCTTTCTCTTGTCTCACATCAGCTCCTGGGGTTCAGCTTGGATTTGGCCCCGCCTCTGCATGTAGGTCACCCTCTGGTGTCTGTTCGTCACTCAGACAGGAGGGTTTTAAAGGGAGCGGGGCTGATTAGGGGGCTCTGGCTCACTCAGGCCAGGGGAGAGGGAAAGGTACAGAATGCGGGGCGAGCCTGTGGCGGCAGAAGCTGGCATGACATTGCAACAGCCTGAGGTGTGCCGTGTGTTCTCCCAGGGAAGTTGTCCCTGGATCACGGGACCCTGGCAGTGGCAGGCTGCAAGGCTCCCAGGAGGGGAGGTGTGGATAGTGACCTGTGCTTGCACACAGGCTTCTTGGTGGCTGCAGCAGCAGCCTTAGCATTTCATGACCGTCTCTTGTGCCCGCACTGATAGCCACAGCTCGCGCCCATCTCTGGAGCTTATTTAGGTGGTGCTCTGGATCCCCTCTCCTTGCGCACCCCAAAACAATGGCCTCTTACCTCTTAGGGGGTTCCAGACTTTCTCCCGGACTCCCTCCTGGCTAGCTGTGGCGCACTAGCCCCCTTCAGGCTGTGTTCATGCAGCCAACCCCAGTCCTCTCCCTGGGATCTGACCGCCGAAGCCCGAGCCTCTGCTCCCAGCCCCCTCCCACCCTGGAGGGTGAGCAGACAAGCCTCTCGGGCTGGTGAGCGCTGGTCGGCACTGATCCTCTGTGTGGCAATCTCTCCACTTTGCCCTCTGCACCCCATTGCTGCACTCTCCTCCGTGTCTCTGAAGCTTTCCCCCTGCGCACCCCCCGTCTCCACCTGTGAAGGGGCTTCCTAGTGTGTGGAAACTTTTCCTCCTTCACAGCTCCCTCCCAGAGATGCAGGTCCCGTCCCTATTGTTTTGTCTCTGTTTTTTCTTTTTTCTTTTGCCCTACCCAGGTACGTGGGGAGTTTCTTGCCTTTGGGAAGTCTGAGGTCTTCTGTCAGCGTTCAGTAGGTGTTCTGTAGGAGCTGTTCCACATGTAGATGTATTTCTGATGTATTTATGGGGAAGAAGGTGATCTCCATGTCTTACTCCTCCGCCATCTTGAAGGTCCCCCACTCCAGAATATTGGTTCTTATATAGGGAAGTTCTGATCATAGTATGGAAGGTTCTGGATAAATATTTTACATCCTTTGAGAAGCGTTCCGTAACCCCATGTCTCCAAAATAATTTAGATCAATCCCTTTTTTGGTACTTGAAGCCCTAGTGCATGCCTTCTTCTCAACATTTAGCACCCTTCTCTATAATTACTAATTTAACTCTGCATCCTACACTGTAAATACCTTGAGATCCTGAATTTGTCTTATTTGACTTTATGTTGTCAAGACCAAGAAAAAGCCTTTATTCGGGATAGTTGAATGAATCAGTGAAGCCAATGATTCATTTACACCTGAATGAGGCCAGACACACCTGAATGAGGTCACCCTCCACCACAATTACCTTGACAGGTACCATGGTGCTGTCAGTAAGCTCCAGGTGAGATTCCTGGAGTTAGGAACAGAAACAGAAAGGAGGGACCCACGTTCAAAAATTAAAGAGCTTGTGTCCTTTTGAACTTGTTGGAAGGAATTTTGAGCTGATGCAGGTACTTGACTCCCAGGGAGTAGGAACAAAGATGGCACGCACAGGATGTGGGCAGAAAGGGAGCTGTGAGGGAGATATCAAACAAGGTGGCTGCAAAAGACCTGGTCCAGTGGACAGAGCCTAGGTGGAGGGGCTGGCAGAGCCCAGCAGTCTGGGAGGCCCATCCCAAAAGCCTGTGGGGCACCTACCACACGGCCCCACCTCCAGTGCACTGCGGTTTGTAGAGACTTTTAAGGCAGCTCATCCCTTCTTCTTCCCTTTCCTTTCCTTTTCCTCATTGCCCTGCCTTCTTTCTAATTTCCTCATCCCTCCCTCTTTCCCTTAAATTTCTGTCTTGCTTATATCCCTTAGAATTTAGTGAACGCAACGTTGAAAATGCCAGCCTCCTTTGCTTTTGCAAAGATAAACCGTGGCCAGGAGCTGTGTTGATGTCACGTCCAGAGTTCTATACAAGGACCAGGGTCCCCCTTATGGAGGGTGACCATTAGGAGTCCCCCACAAAAGCATACATCCTGGGCTTGCTTTTTCAACAGCCATAATCTAACTTGTCCCACTTTTCTAAAAGCTATAGAGTCTTGTGTTTTGTCTTAATAAAGGTGACCCTGTTCTTTTGCGTGACTCTTAAAGATAAGAGTTACAAGCTCTGAAGAGTTGTCTTAAGAGGGAGCAAGCTGTCAGCTAACTAAGGGCTGTCATTAGATATATGGTCAGTAAATATATGAGTGAGGTCATGGCATGGCTCTTCAGACACTGTTCTTTCTCACTCAACTCTCTTTCCTTGGTCACCCAAACCAGAACATTTGAATTTTGCACTCCATCCTGGCAGGCTGTTTTCTTCTTTATAGTCCCTGAACCTACCAAGGAAGGGAATGCACATGTCTGCAGTGGCCACTTACATGCTGGGCCCAACCTAATGCATGTGACTCACTCTTCTTTGTTAATAGGAAAGCAACTTGGAGATGGTGTACTATTGATGAGAGGTCACAAGTACCATCCACACATCCCTCTATCTAGCCATTCAACAAATGTTCATTGTACATGTACTGTTGGCTCAATTGGGTACCATGCTAAGGAACAGGGTAAACACCAAGGAGTGAAGTCCAACAGGCATAGATCCCAAGGAGCAAACAAGCCCATGGTGGAGACTTGAAATTCTAAATAGCAATGTGAGGCTTCAACAGCAATAAAATATCAGAAACATAAATCTCTAGAAGCAACTTAGGATTTGGACCAACTAAGTGACATAGATAAGACAAGAAAAAGACATCTCATGATAGGGTTAGATTTAAAGCTACTGCTTGAAGGTATGTCTGTATGAAGGAGCAGAAGGGACATTTTTAGCAGGGATAATAGTGTGAGTAAAGGGTAAGAAGAGAAATGTGCATAGTTAGTAAGGAAAATCACTAACGGTCCTGTCAAGAAAGGAGGACGCTCAGGTCAGGGAGTGGAAGAAGATGAGATGAAAAAAATAGTGTAGCGGATTGAATAGTATTCTCCCCCAAATTCATGTCCACCCAGACCTCAGAATGTAACCTTATTAAGAAATAGAGTCTTTGCAGACTTAATTAGTTAAGATAAGATCATACTAGACTAGGGTGGGCCTTTAATCCAATGAGTGGTGTCCTTATATAAACAGGAGGGGACATACAGAGAGACGCAAGGAAGTAGGCCATGTGAAGATGGAGGCATAGATTGACTCATCAGTCTACAAGGCAAGGAGAGCCAAGGATTGATGGGACCCACCAGAAAGTAAGAAGAGGCAAGGAGATATTCTTCCTTAGAGCATTCAGAGGGAGTGTGGCCCTCCTGACACCTTGATTCTAGTCTCCAGAACTGTGGCAAAATAACTTTCTCTTGTTTTAAGCTACCAGTTTGAGATAATTTGTTATGGAAACTCTAGGAAACTAATACAGTTAGGTTAGCACAGATTAAGATTTTCACTGTGGAGTCAGGCACATGAGGGTTCACATCCCAGGTCTGCAGTTTCCTAGCTGAGAGACTTTGAACAAGTCAATTTTAATTCTTCAAACTTTAATCCCTTAGCTATAATGTGGATAGATAATAATACCTACCACATATGGTTTTCGTAAGAATTAAATGAGATAAAATATGTAATGTGTTTAGCCTGGTACCTGACACAGAGTAAGCACCCAGAACATGTATCTTATGATCACCATTATCATTCATTATTTTTAATAATACTCAGTGCTCTCAATATTCAAAGAACTATGACAGATGATACCTGCAATGTGAAAATTAATATTTCTTACTCTTAAATTACTGTCTTGGTCAGCTTGGACTACTATAACAAAAATACCATAGACTCGGTGGCTTAAACAACAGACATTTATTTCTCACTGTTCTGGAACCGAGAAAGTCCAAGATCAAAGTGTCAGAAGATCTGGTTCATGGTGAGGGCTCATTTTCTGGCTTGTAGACAGCCACCTTCTTGCTGTGTGTTCACATGGCCATTCCTCTGTACATTCGTGTTAAGAGAAAGAGACAGATATTTCTCGTTCTTTCTGTTTTTATAAGGGTACTTATCCCATCATGAGGGCCCCATCTTCATGACCTCATCTAATCCAAATTATAGCCCAAGGGTTCTACTGCAAATATCATCACATTGGGGGTTAGAGCTTCAACATAGGAATTTAGAGAGACACAAACATGCAGCCCATAAGAGTTGCCAAAACTAAAAAGAATTATATCATCTACATGTACACAGAGTAACACAGTGAAAACTTCAATATACTATTATCTATTGATGTTTTACTATAAATGTTAGGTTTTCTAAAATAGAACACACAAAACGATATTTCCCTTTTTCCAACATTTTCACTTCCACTTTGCATCAGAGGCAGCAACAGCAGTAGAAAACACATTAGAAGCCTCCTGTTTTGGAAAATGCAGGATCTTTTGGCTATAAGACTAGTTACACTGGCAAAGTGAGAGCCAGTTGAGACATATCAGAATAATATCAGTTGAAAAAAAAAGTTTGGCAGGCCAGGAATACCCATACCATCTTAAATTTTGGTCAGTGTCCTGGGATAATTGTTCACCCCTTTCCAGACTGTGCCTTTGTGGGTAAAATCTTAAATTGAACATTTTAACAAGTGGTTAAAAAACTGGATTTTCGAATCTGTTAAGTCATTTCTTCTTCCCAACAGGGAGAGACTGGGAGGCAGCTCTCCTGTCAAAGGCTGGCTGGTGAATTCCTCAGGGTTGATCTTACAGCTCACAGAGCTATTCATCATTTTAGTGAGTATACTCGGAGGGGCCCCCTGGTGATTTACATGCTCCAGATAAATTATGATGCCTCTCATGATGTTATCATCATTTCGGCTCATGGATTTGAACACTTTCTGGGAGAGGATTTTTTTACCCTTTCTTAAATGATGAACAACTCCCAGACAGATTATATTGTAGTTGTCAAGAAAAAAGATATAGGTATGTTTTCTTAAAGATAAACAACTCGGCCACCACAGCTAGTCGGCCTAGCAACAGGAAAACATTGTCCACTGAGAGTTCACTGTTTATACCACCTGGAAAAGATCATCACACTTGCTTGGTCTTTTATTCCTATTCTATTTAATGATGAATCTTCTCCTGTAGTTTTACCAGGCTATTCCATCTGTAACAGGGGATATCCTAAATAAAGCAAAATGTCTGCTTCTTGATTCCAGTAAATCTACAAGGTGTCAACGCTTGGCTTTGACCTCATGTGACCTTGAGTTGATTGGGCTTTGCATTCTGCTCTGGTCACAGACCAGGTGATGGAAAATGTGTATTCCTTTTCCCAAGCCTGTCTTGTGGCTTCTGTTGGTGGTACATCTCACCACAATCTTTTGGTGCTAGACCATAAACTTCCAAGATGAGTGTGGTAAGCAGAATAATGCTTCCCCATTCAAAGATGTTCACGTCCTAATTCCTGGGACCTGTGAATATGTTATGTTTTATTGCAAGAGGGCATTAATGTTGCAGATAAAATTAAATTTGCTAATCAGCTGACATTGAAATGAGAAGAGGATTCTGGATTATCCAGGTGGGCCCAGTGGAATTACAGGGGTCCTTAAAAATGAAAGAAGGAGGCAGGATTCTCTGTTTAAAGTGATGTAGCATAAGAGAAATCTGACTGGCCATTGCTGGCTTTGAAGATGAATATGGCAGCCACAAGCCAAGGAAAGCAGTTGGCCTCTAGAAGATGGAAAAAGCAAGAAAATGTATTTTTTCTTCAAGCCTTCAGAGAGAAATGCAGCCTGCCAACACCTTGATTATAGTCCTATGGGACACATATGGACCTCCAACCTCCAGAACTGTGAGTTAATATATTTATGTTGTTTTAAGTCAACGTTCGTGGTAATTTGTTAAAGCATCAATAGGAAACAAATAATAGGAGACGCATTTTAATTGTCTTCCACTTTGAACACTCAGCCCAGTGCTGGCACATAGCAGCTACTAAATAAGTGGTGGGTGAATGAATGAATGATGTCCCACTGTCACAAAGCAAACGTCCAATCTTTCAAAGTCTCTGATCCCCCTGGAATGCTCTGGGTTCTTTGTTCCTCTCTGTAGATGCTTCTAGTTCTCCTTTCACTTTCACAACAGTTGGGGACCGTTCCATGGGCTCCAATGAGCCAATCTGCTCCCTTTGACAGCTCAGACCCTGGATTCTCTTAGATGATCCATCATTTCAAAGGAAAGTGTCACCACCTTTCTCACTTCTGTAGCTTCATTCCTACTCTTTTCTTCACCTTCGTGCTCAAACCTCTTAAAATACCTGGACTTTCCCAATGCATTACTTCCTCTATGATGCAGATGCTGTTTTTTGTTTTGTCTTGTTTTCTGTTTTGTTTTTTTTTTTTTTTTCATGGGTATATACTTGTTCTCTTGGTTCAGGTGACAAGCTGATATTTATCCTTCAAAACTTACATTATACAGTACTTCCAGGAGACTTCTTTGACCCCTTAGATATAATTATTTAAATCTTCCCTTTGGCTTTTCTTTTAAACTTCCTTACTATGGTTATTGATGCATTTGGTTTTTACAGTAAAACTTGGCTTCCTCCTTTTCTTTCCCCTCATTTTAGTGTCGACAACCTCATGTCGTGTAACAATATCTTTTACACAGAAGGCTTTCAATCATTATGTAGTAGTTAATGAATATGTGGTAGTTAGGAATTTAGCCTTTGAAATTTTAAAGTAAGAAGATATTTACGTCTATATTAGGAAGGACTGGCAGAATTTTCACCTAGGAGAGAAGAACCTTCTATTATCATCGTGCCCTGAGATTTAGGAAGGCAAACCATTTAACTTTATTTTTTTAATAGTATATTTTTTTCACTAATACAAATCACCAGTATATTGTCAGAAGTAATTCTGTTTATTTTAGGTTGAGAAGTTGGGGCTGCATTACCTAGTGTATGGTATTCAATTCAGAGCAGATGTCTTATATGATTAAGATTTTATAGTGTGTGTTCTCACTTAGTGTAACAGAAAGGAAAAGGAAAAACAAAAGGATTCCTAAAGCTAGTAAATTGTGTTTAATGGAATCAGTTAAAATTATTGGTTTGTCAGGTGGCAGGTTCTGAGAAAAACATTACCTCCATAACTTTTATTTTTTTCTCCTATCTGTTGAAATCTCTTTGAAATGAGCATAGTTTGAGAGGAGGAGGTTAAGGTCAAGTTTATATAACTGAATCAACTGACTTGATGATTACTTTGGCTGTCTTCATGATTGATTTCTCTGTGTCATTCAGAATTAATCAGGAGAAAACTCAGGTAATCAGATCAGCTGAGCCTGAGTCTTGTTCGATGACCATATGTGACATGGCTAAGGAGTTATTTTCTTCACATGCCATGTCCACTGATCATCAACCAAAAGGGGAATCACTGGGTTTTCCCCATGGAATTGTGATTAAGGAGGGACAGGAGGACTGAGTTTTAGTTGCAGTCAAGCATAAAGGAAACAGCAAATATGTTCTTTGCAAATGGTTGGTATCACAGAGCCTGTTTTCAGGATATTGTGGGTCCATAATTTGAAACTAGAATTTATGACTGCATTATTTTCAGTGACATAAACATTCCTATGGATTTATGAGTATCCCCTCATTAGAAGAAGTGTCCATGAGTCACATAAAAAGAAAGTATTCTTACTAATATCACTTAGAATGAATTCTGTATTACAGGCACTTACAGAGATGTAAGCCCTTGGCAGACAAGCACTAGGATTGTCAGATTAGCAAACTAAAATATAGGACACCCAGTTAAACTTGCATTTCATATAAAACACAAAATTTTTAGTACAAGCAAGTCTCACATATTGCATGGGACATACTTATATTGGAAAAAAATGTTGTTTATCTGATATTTAACTGGACATCTCTATTTTATCTGGCAGGCTTCACAGGTACTCTCTGGTATGTGCTATCTTTAATGGCTTTAAAAAACTGCAATTGTAGCAGCACGTACGTAAACCCAACTAAATGTCCTTTTAATGACCATATTTAATTATCTGATTAGTGGAGTTATAATTTAAAGATGATAAATAAGGATGAAGTCTCAAATGTGTTTACTAAAAAGTTAGTAAGTCTAGTTTGGAAAGAGGATGACACTAAGTAATGACTCTGGGAATTGTGCTGGAAAAATTTATGATAGTCACATAGCGCTTTGTATTCCATTTGATGTATTAGATGGGATTACTGCCGTACATGGAGAAGAGAAATATGCCTCTTGGATATTTTGGTAGCTAAGATGATAGAGTGAACTTGCTCAGGGAAGTGTGGGAGCCGAGGAAGAAGCTTAGGGTTGGAGTTCATCAGAATAGCAATTACCCAAGTGGGTCAATTTTTTTTTAAGAAAATAGATTTTGATAATTGAAGTCCAGGAGGAAACCACCTGGTTTATCCAAAATGACCTTCAAAATGCAAATACCCAAGTGATTTATGTCATTTTTAAACTCTGTGTCTCCAATTAATGGCTACTCTCTGGATTATTTGGGAAAAAACAGCTGGTTCTTATAATTATTATCATTATGGGATTTGAATGAATGTAAATAAGACACTCTATTCTTTTAAACATTTCTTATGCACCTTCATAAACAACCTGCTGCCCCCCTCCCCAGCTATCACATCACTACCCCCTTTTAATCATAGGCTCAGTCTCTATAACTCTAAAAAGAGTCCAGCCAGAGAACCAGTCACCTGGATATTCTGTCTACAGAATTCCAGATGTCATTAAA